>NW_015638954.1:141664-142221 GCF_001515625.1 Sinocyclocheilus rhinocerous | reverse complement strand
TTGTCCGCATGTTCTCCTGTGTCTTGTTCTGTGTTTCAGGAGGATCGCGCTGACCTGTCTAACGTGCCATGTGAGTACCTCGACCTGAAGGGAGTGTTCAGTAAGTCTCGGGCTGCTTCTCTACCTCCGCATCGTCCCTATGACTGTGCTATAGACTTATTACCAGGTACGTCTCCGCCTAAGGGCAAATTGTATTCGCTTTCCACCCCGGAGAGGGAGGCCATGGAGAAATATATTTCTGATTCTCTAACAACCAGGATCATCCGCCCCTCTTCTCCAGCAGGTGCGGGTTTCTTTTTCGTGAAAAAGAAGGACGGCTCTCTTTGCCCCTGTATTGACTATCGAGGGTTGAACGACATAACGGTGAAGAATACTTATCCTCTACCGTTGATGTCGTCGGCTTTCGAGCGTTTGCAGGGGGCGTCATTTTTCACGAAATTGGATCTCCGTAACGCTTATCATTTGGTTCGCATAAGAGAGGGGGATGAATGGAAGACCGCTTTTAATACCCCCAGGGGGCACTTTGAATATCTTGTTCTTCCTTTCGGCCTTTCTAA
>NW_015638954.1:117464-141273 GCF_001515625.1 Sinocyclocheilus rhinocerous | reverse complement strand
CTGTCATCCTGGGGTAGATCGTACCACGTTTTTTTGGTTAGACAACGGTTCTGGTGGCCAGCTATGGCTCGCGACATTCGTCTTTTTGTTTTGGCTTGCTCGGTCTGTGCTGTTTCTAAGTCTTCCAATCGACCCCCTGCTGGACTCCTTCAGCCGTTGTTAGTTCCTTCGAGACCCTGGTCCCACATTTCGTTAGATTTTGTTTTGGGTCTCCCACCCTCACAGGGAAACACGGTGGTTTTGACCGTGGTGGACCGGTTCTCGAAGGCAACTCATTTCATTCCTCTGCCTAAATTACCGTCTGCCAGAGAAACAGCGGTTGCTGTCATCGACCACGTTCTTCGCATACATGGCCTCCCGATGGATGTGGTCTCTGACAGGGAGCCTCAGTTTGTATCCAAATTTTGGAGAGTTTTGTAGATTGTTGGGGGCGACGGTTAGTCTTTCTTCTGGCTTTCATCCCCAGAGTAATGGTCAGACGGAGAGGGCCAGAATTCATCCGGCGTTTCATGTATCCAAAATTAAGCCTGTTTTTTTCATTCAGCTATTAATCCGCCTGTCCCGGTTCCTCCCCCGCCGCATCTCAAGACGGGGAACCAGCCTATTCGGTAAGACGTATTCTGGACTCAAGGCGGAGGGGACGAGGATTTCAGTACTTGGTGGACTGGGAAGGTTACGGTCCGGAGGAGAGAAGTTGGGTGCCTGCTAGGGACATACTGGACCACTCTCTGATCGATGAATTTAATCGTCAGGTAAGTCTTCCTGGGAATGCCAGGAGGCATTCCTACGGGGAGGGGTACTGTCACGGTTCATGGGTCCGTGCAGTCTTTTTGCGTCTTGTCATGTGTGTGTGTGTGTGTACGTCATTCATTAGCAGTGGCAGCTGGCGCTCTATCAGAGCGCGCCAGCTGCAACTCATTTGCACTGCCTTTATATAGGGCTCTATGTTCATTGTGTGTTTGTCGGTTCGTTAATCTTATGTCCTGTCTCTCTGTCAGCTCGTTGTTCCAGTTCTCGTCCAGCCTGTCGAGGATCGTTCCGCAATCCTCGGATTCACCTGCACTGGATCGGAGATCCCCCACTGTCACTAGAGCATGCTGTCTGATGTCCGCTGAGGCTCATGATTGCGGTCTTTTCCAGCTGTTCTCTCTGGTTATTGTTTCTCAATAAACCTCGTTGCACTCGCACTTGGATCTCGAGACTCCTCATTGTGACAACCCTGAACTTACTTTTAAGCCCCATGTTGATTATATTTTTAATAAAACACATGGTTGTTTGCGTTTACTTTATTGTTGAATAGTTTTACATGTCAAGTTAGGAAAATAATTATTTCTTTGGTAATATGACCTCTTATTGATTATGCTGATATTGTATATCAAAATACCTCTGATTCTTATCTGAAGCCTCTTAATGTGATTTACAATTCTTGTTGTGGGTTTGTGTTAAGGTGTCCATATCATACTCACTACTGCCATATGTTTAAATATAAAGCTCCGGTAACACTTTATAATAACGTTCAGTTGTAAGTCATTTATAAGTGATTAGTTAATGATGAACTAATCATTTACAAAACATTCATAAGCCAATAATAAGTGATATGCTAACAATTTGTGTATGTTTTGTTAATTCATTTACAAGTAATTTGTAAGTAATTGGTTAATGATGAACTAATCATTTACAAAACATGACTATGCATTCATAAATGATTAATAAGTGCTATGTTAATATTTTTTATCTATGATTAAGTTATAAAGCATTTACAAGTGATTAGATGATGGTGAACTAATCATTTACAAAACATGACTATACGTTCACAAATGATAATTAAGGAATATGCTAATGATTTACAAATCTGTCGTAAGGTATCTTAAAAAGTAGCATCATGAAATAATCAAACATATCCTTAGTAAATGGTTAATAGTTACTAGTTAATATATTATTAATCACTTATAAATCATTAAAATGTCAACATTATACTATTATCTCAATAAACATTTGTTAATAAATTATTTGTTTATTGATAACAATAAACATTGTTATCATGAACAAATGATGATTAAACCATTAGTAAATGATCAGTATATAATTAATGTATGTTTCGTTAGAGTTGTAAGCTGGTCTGTTAAAAAGCACAAAAATGCAATTATGCTAAAGCTATTTTTTTTAAAGAATAATCAATTATTTGCTGTCAAGTGAATAAACGTGCAAATGACAGTCAGGGGATTCCAGTGGGTTGTGTTGGGTCTAGTGATAATGTGAACCGGTTTTACCCTCCACTCTGATTTACGGTCAGGGGATTCCAGTGGGGTGTGTTAAACCCTTTCTCTCATCAGCACAGACTTGCGTTCTGTGTGGAGTGTGTGGGATCTAGTGATAATGTGAACCAGTTTTACCCTCTACTGAAGATCACAGCGTTAAAATACTCCATGTGTGTCAGAGAAGACATCTGTCTGCACCCTCACCAGTCAGCCTTTACATTGCAGTACACACTATGAAGTATTCAAAACCTGTTGTGCAAACGCATGAATAAACAATTTACAAAGCTTTCTGCATCCTCTAATCTAAAGTTTAAACTACTCGTCACTTGTAAATGTGTTACACATCATTTGTAGATTTTTCTTACCTGTTACAAATGATCTGTAGGTGTATACAAGGCATTTACAATACTTTGTGAATCCCCTAATCTAAAGTGTAAACTACTCATCAGTTGTAAATGTTTTACAAACCTTCCGGTTAGGTTGTGTGTGTGTGTGTATATATATATATATGCACACACACAACCTGTAACCGGAAGGTAAATGTATATTTGTGTGTGTACATGTTTTGTATGTTGTTTTGTTTAATATTGTAATATTTTGTTTTTGTTTTTGTGATTATAGGACCCCCTTGAAAATGAGATGTTACATCTCAAGGGGCTATCCTTTCAATAAATTCACATTCAAATTCAAATGGTAAGAAATAATAAGATAAAAATATCAACACAATTGTAACATGATTCTCCCATTATATATTATATACATTACATTCATTTCATTTCAGTGCATAAAGTATATTGCTATTGTCCCTATTTAAAATAATAATAAATCACCAAGTAGCAAGTAAATAAATAAATAAACAGACGAAAAAATAAAAACAAATATAACACCTGGAAAACATGATTTTACTCCTGTCAAAATCTAGGCAATATGAAATCCTCTTTATCCTAGCCCCACTGACGTCCTCGAACTAGCCACATATCATCATTGAACTGATTCATATTTTGCAATTGGCTTAATGCATATTCAGATAAGCTTCAAATAGTGTTATGAGCTGATTTCCAGTCTGCCTTGCACTTCCAAAAGAGCAAAATTAAACATTGCATATTCGCTGCCCTTGGGTTTGCAGAACAGACAAACATGAAATATTCTTAATGTCAAATTTCACACAACAGTAAGCTGCTTTCTGAGCATTTTTAAGAATCGTGTACAAAATGGGAAAATAGTATTGCTCAGAGGTTGCTATTTCATAACTCAGTAGACTTAATTTTTCAGTTTTGTTTCATTGACGCTTTAGCTTTGTCTCAGATGTTTCTCTTAAAATTCCTTATTAGATATAAACAGAGACAAAAAAGATGGTAAAGCGTTGAAATGGATATGAATACATAGCATAATTCAGAAATACATAGCATAGTTCAGATAATCTTGCAAGAAATGAATAAAAAATGTTTAAGTTCATAGTGAAACCATCTACATCTAGACTTTGGTATATATTGGTAAATTTAAAAACAGTTTGAGACATTGTTGAGATCTCTTCTGAAACTCTAGAGGACACACATATTACTTAGTTTCATTTTTTTCATTTATTTTATTTATAAAGCACAATAAAACAACAATGGTTGACCATTGTGCTGAACAATATAGTTTAAAAGGAATCAAAATACATAAAATGGTAAAACACGACAAACAAATAATAATTTGAAATAATAAACTACTGTTGGCTCATACACTAAAAGCCTTCTCAAAGAGGTAGGCTTTAAGCCTTGTTTTAAAAAGGGATTCTGTTGCAATTGTTCTAATAGAGATTGGAAGGCTGTTCCACAATTTAGGGCCGGCTATTGCAAAAGCCCGGTCACCTTTTTCTTCTTCTTCTTCTTCTTCTTTCTTCTTCAGTTCTTTTATTCAGGTGAAAAATCCAACACGATCTCATGAGAAAGCATAACCATTTTATGACGTGGTCATTCCGAATTAGTATGGTGTGATTTGTACAGAAAACTGTGATTTCTTTAAGCATGAGGTAAGCATGAAGGTCCACCTCTAAACCTACAAAGATGTACAAATGAGATCATGCAAATTCATATGAATGAGCCAAAATGTAAAATATTTATACATTTCCATGAGAGTGTGTTAAAATAAAAGCCTATATATTCTCCATTTCATGTCTAGGAGAAACACCTGATATTAAAGAGATTTTTTTTTTTTTGTATTCATTTATACTTTTTGGTGTTACTTTTGAAATTTTTCACTTTCCTAAACAATGATTCTTTTAACATTATGTTAATAGAGTGCTGCATCAATGACACATTTTTGTAAATGCCTGAAATAAGGTCTCATAGCACAAGGTCAAGATATTTTCACAATCTGTTTATCGAACATTCAATAGTCTATTCACTACTCTATTCACTTTTACAGGGATTTTTTTTTCTTTTAAATAAAGACTGAACTAGTTGATTGAAGCTAATTGGTGATATTGTTGAAATAGTTTGTATATAGCCTACTTTTAGCTTTTAACTTGTATTTAGGCTTTAGGTTGCTTTCATTTGTGAAGATTATCATATTGAACCAAATGTGTAAAAATCCTAAACTGCTGCAGCACTCTATTTGCCTCTATGATTATCTTGCTCACTCAGTTTATTTGAAAGTATCTAATTTGTCAGGCCACTGTGTGTGGTGTTTTTAAGGGCATCAAGAGTGAAGAACATTTGACAAGCCTGTCTAAAATAGAAGTTTTCAGGCCTTTTCTACTGAGAGAACAACAATACAATTCTAAAAGCTCTGTGAGTGAAAGCTAAATCTCACAACTAAACATCACACTGTGTTGTAATGTGTGGTAGTCCATCATGACAAAACACAGTGCCCTTGAAGAGCTAAAGTCTTCATTTAGAGTTATTAAAAATTGACATCTTTTAGTACTTAAAACTGTGTTCACAGGAGGAAGTCACACTTTTAATATGTGCTTCTGGTGCTCTAATTCCTGTGAGCGGTTTAATGGCACTACAAGCTCACTTGACAATTCTCCTGCCTTGCAGTTCAGTTGTAATATTACCATACTATGAGCAACATGATTCAACAATGTTAATTGCCATTGAAAGATATTTGTGGTACCGCCCCACTTTCAAATGAGCACAAAGAATGGGCTGTCAAATCAAAAAGGCATTTGAAAGAAGTCTTAAGTGTGTGTTTGTGTGGGGATGGGGGACAGAAAGTAATGTGGATGTATTGGTGCATTACAGTAAATTATGCAGTGTGGAGAAATACAACAGCACTCTGTCTGAAGTGTCTGCTATTTTTCAGCAGCTGACAGACTACTTTTTCAGGTCAATGCAAAACAATGTCCTAACCTAGATCATTGCTAGAACACAATTTACAAAGCACTCAAAGCAATGGCAATGCAATGTATAAAATGCAAGCACAGCACTTTCCTAATTTGCTTTTTCCTTTACAGAGGAATTAAGAGAGGGAGTTTGCCATCAACATAACATTTGTACTTGTGCTCATAAAGGCGTTTTACTTAGCAGCGCTCTGCAAGTCCATTAAAGCTCTCTGCACAGCCTGTCTGCTGATGAAGAGAGGCAGTTTTAGGACCGTGATCATCCCTGCAGCACCAGCTAACACTTACAGCTCACAGAGATGCCTCTTATGATCATTTTATGTTCCTTTATTATTATTATTTTTTTTTATTATAATTTTTTTAAAATCTTGATTTAAATAATAATACAAAAAAAAAATAATGTGTAGGTTTCCACACATGAGAAATACCCTAACTTTCTAATCTTATGCTTCCATTTATATGATTAAAAATATACAGTGAAAACAGAAATATTGTGAAACATTATTACAATTATAATAACGTTTCTTTATTTTAATGTACTTTAAATGTAATTTATTTCTGTGATGGCAAAGCTGGAGTCATTACTCCATTGTTCAGGGTCACATGATCCTCCAGAAATCTTTTTAATATGTTGATTTGGTGCTCAAGAACTCTTCTTAATATAAAACATTTGTGCTGCTTAACCACATTGCAAATCACAGAAAGTTTTAGGCTTTATTATAACATTTTAACAATATAATAATAATAATGATAATAATAATAATAATAATAATAATAATAATAATATTTTAAATATTTTTTTTATTAAATCAGAAAATGCAATAAAAACATTTAACTTGTATTTATAAAGAAAACCTTTATCTAACTCATTACACATGTTCTATTCAGAGGTGCATTTGCCTCTCCCATGACTAATTTATTCTACAAATGAAAACATCCGATAATAGTTATTAAGATAAAAATGAGTAGTATGCTGCCTGTCATTTCATCTTAACACAGTGACTACTATAAAGGGGTACCAAATTAAAACAGCTTTGTCTAGGCTACCATGACTGGAGTCTTCATCTCATTTAAGAGTACATAATTTTACAAAAATACTATTTATATCCTAAGGTGGAAAAAAACAACTTTACACATTAGAGTCATTTTTATCTGATGAATGAGAAGCACTACAAGCTTCAAAGTCTCTCCTTTTTTTAATTCTGAAAATCGACAGGCATACTGAAATGTGACATTACCAAACACCTGAAGCATTTAGGAAAAGGTTTTCTAATATGATCATATAACTTTGTGTGTACTGAGTATTGTCCGACTGCACCTAGAGCTCTGGTTCCATCTTATCACTTCAAAGCCATTTTCTAGAGATGGCTTAAAGTCAAGACCCCAATGTCAGATCAAATACGGTTAATGATATTTGGATGTTATGGAGTGCAGCACTCAGCTGATGCATGAAGAATCTGATGTACATTTGTATATATGTGTGTGCAAACACATGTGAAAGGCTGTAAGGCTTGATGGTGAAGTTCTGAGAAAAAAGTCTGAGAGAAAATAAATCCTTGTCCCTCCTCACTCCCCCCTTCACTCACTTTGTAGTTGAGAGCACCTTCGCAGCCCAGACACTAGATACTCAAGTGTTCTTATGAACCTCAAAGAGAAGGATATACGTAAAAGGGATTTCGTGAGAGTGAGTGATCGAGAGAGAGAAAATAGAAAGAGCTCAAGGTGAACGGCTTGAGAATGCACATGTTGAGTGGCTTAGGCAAAAAGAAAGAAAGAAAGAGAGAGCAATGGGGAGGGTTAAGAGAGAGAGAGAGATCAGCAAAAATATAATAGTGTTGCAGAAGAAGGATACAATTCAGGCTTTAGGGGGAGCCTGACAGGAGAGCATGAGGGATAGAGAAAGAAAGAGAGAGAGGGAGCGGATAAAGGGATGGATGTCACTAGCCGTAGGCCGGGTGAAAAGGTGTCAGTCTCTCAAGTTGGACACGTCACTGGGAGTTTGTACATGAATCTTCCAGCTTAGGACAGACCTCTACCTGACAAGACAAGCATAGATATACTAACATTAGAAGGGACTGATGTACACACACACACACACACACACTCACACACACACACACACACAGGTTTGTTTTTGTGAAAAGTGGGGACATCCCATAGGCGTAATGGTTTTTCTACTGTACAGACCGTATATTCTATTGCCCTACACCAACCCTACCCCTAAACCTACCCCTCACAGGAAACTTTGTGCTATTTCAGATTTTCAATGCACTCCATTCTGTGTGATTTATATGCGTTTTGAAAAGTGGGGACATGGGGTAATGTCCTGAAAAGTCACCTTCTCCTTGTAATACCTATGTCATACCCTTGTCATTATACAAATTTATGTCCTCATTTGTCACAAAAATGCGCGCACGCACACACACACACACACACACACACACATAAATATGGTCACACTTTATTTTAAATTCCAATTCTTGCCATTAACAAAACATTAACTACTACTTTTTCCTCAATAAATTCCTAATTTGCTGATAATTAATAGTTAGTAAAGTAGTTGTTAAGTTCAGGTATTGGGTAGTATTAGGGATGTAGAATATGCAGAATATGTGCTTTATAAGTACTAATAAACAGTCAATATGTGAATAATAGGCATGCTAATAAGCAACTAGTTAATAGTGAGAATTGGTCGCTATACTAAAGTGTTACCGAAATTACACTTAAGTACATGTACGGTATCAAAATTCAAATGATTAAACATTTAAGTGATAGTAATTTATTTTTAGATGTTGAACATATAAAATAATACTATCAAATATATAAACATTTACAATTACGTATAGCCATGATGATATACGTAAATACATGATATTGCGGTAACACTTTATTTTGATGGTCCCTTTTGAGCATTCTGTTGACAATAAGTAACTTTGCACCTACATGTCAACTAACTCTCATTAGAGTGTTAGTAGACTGTCTGCTTAATATCTGCTAACTCTTTATTTTGATAGTCTCCCAACAGACATTCTACTGACTATAAGTAACTTTGCAAGTACATGTCAACTTATTCTAACCCTAACCCTACCAATCTACTAATACTCTACTAACACTCTAATGAGAGTTAGTAGATATGTACGTGCAATGTTACTTACAGTCAACAGAATGTGTTAAAGGGACCATCAAAATAAAGTGAAACCGATATTGCTTTTGTAGAACAGTTCAAAGGACACATATACAAGGAGAAAACAAATGCCGTCTCAAATACCCCTTTGTGTGTCTCAAACTCTTTTGCTTTCCAAGGCGGCAAATATTTGATCAAACATACAGTAAAAATACTCATATTGTGAAATATTATTACAATTTAAAATAATTGCTTTCTATTTGAATATACTTTATTTCGGTGATGGCAAAGCAAAATAGTCAGTAGCCATTATTCTAGTCTTTAGTCACATGATCCTAAATCTTAAATCCTAAATCATTCTAATATGCTGATATACTTTTTTGATATTCATTTCTTTTTAGGAATCTTTGATAACTAGAACGTTTTTCTTTACTAGTCTCACTGACCCAAAACACTTTAATGGCAGTGTATACTTTTTTACACCACAAATTCAGGATCCGTCATTGCTATATTAAAATATGTGTCCAAGTCTCTGTTACTAATTCAGAAAGTGTTATATTAGAACTAACATAAGTTTAGAACTAGTTAAAACCAGGCTGTTTTTGAGAAGTTGTTTAGGTTACAAAAACTATTGTGTGATATTGCTTAGAACATTTCAAAGAAGTTAATATTGAGTAACTTACATTTTAGACACAAACTTTTTTTTTGCTCCACCAATTGAAATAGCATATTATCTAATACAATAGTTCCAAATGCAGCCACAGCAGCAATTCAGTGATTCACTCATAACGATAGACACATTTCTTAAATTTTTTATACCGTGATAACGAAGTATAGTTTACACTCTTTACTATATATAGTTTGACACAAGTATTACATTTATAATGCAGTTTTCTTTTCAATGAATTTCAAAACTTTTAGATGATTGGAACACATGTAGATTAGACATTAGACCCTTGCTGGGGCTGTTTTGGTATGTGACAGACACATTTGCATCCACTTCCATAGTTTATTATGTGTAATACGCAGCTGAACGAGTGCTTAGGAGCCATTTTAGTAAATCCTCTTCCACCATCCGGCTTCCGTGCACCCCCTGCATATCAGGAGGAAATGCCTCTGCCTGAGTCTGTCAGTTTAAGGGCTTCTGAAGGGTGTAAATGTTTGGGTGTGTATATTATCGGGAGCCTAGCATGTTTGCTCGTATGAATGAGATGCATGTTGGTGCAGAGGGAAATGAGTGTTTGGCTTTTAAATGGATGATTACTGACATTCTGAAAAAAGGCTCATTTGTTCTTGTCTCAACATTCCTGCTTCTGATAGAAACGCCACACTAGAGCCACCTGCCTCTCCAGTAACTTCTTAATAAAAAAATTAATAAAAAAAAGGGCAGAAAAAAACCCTGCAGGGAGTGTGTATGTGTGTGTGTGGCCTCCTGTTTGGCCTTCTGCTCTGTCTTCCCACAGAGATACCAAATGACTGCTGCAGTGTCAGTCCAAAAGTGTGTGCATTTGACAGAAAAGACGAAAATCAACCCTGAATGCTGGATGTAATATATCTGCTCTCTTTCATGTATCAGAACTGTAATTGAATTTTCAGCCAGCCTCATATATAGATAATATAAAAGCTAATATTTGTTCAAGTACATTTTAGGATGATTGTAAAATCCTTGCCTGCAGTTGTTCTGAAAAATATTAAGCAGAAATAGTTGTGTTTTATTCTCCTATCTAATTGTACTAGTCCACATTCCACTTATGAAAAAAAAAACTGTGGGACAGGAAAACAAAGAAAGGAACACAGCTTACTTTATGTAATAAAGGCAAAAACAAAGGAGATAATCCTTAGGACAAAGAACAACACAAGAGAAACATGACGTGACCTCATGAACACAAGACTGAATAAACTGAGGGCAATGGAGTGATATAGTCGTGACGTCAAAACCCAGAAGACTAATGGGTTCCCTCAAGATTTTCCTATGGGGTTTTTCAATTCATGAGTAAAATATCATCAGTGGTAAACAACTTGATGGTAAAGAGTGCCAAATGTAGTTTCGGGTGGAGCCTAATCATTCTGTTCTGTCAATCATCATTATGAGCATATATAAGCAGCAGTAATTGCGCCGATTCTTCGGGCATCCCTCCACCTCCCCATCTCCTCCTTTATTTCTGTCAGTCTCCTATGTAGTACCGCAATGGGGAGTTAAACTCGGAGCTCAAGCCTGAGCCTCGGATTTCAGGCTCTGTCAAGAACAGCAAGCCAAGTTTGTTTACCATTAAAGGGTTAGTTCACCCAAAAATTAAAATTAGCCTGTGTTTGACTCACCCTCGAGTAGGGTTGGGTATCGTTAGAAATTTTCCGATTCCGGTTCCAGTTTTGCCTAACGATTCCGGTTCCATTTAAATGAACTATTATTATTATACATTTTTTTTTTTTTACTATTTTACCTTCGCTGAATGTAGTGTTGCTGGAAGGTAGTAAGTAATGTTGACGTGCCTCACACGGCTCCAGGGGGTGAATAAAGGCCTCCTGTAGCGAATCCATGCGTTTTTGTAAGAAAAATATCCATATTTCAAATGTAATAAACACTTTTCTCTCACTTCCGCTATCTGTCGTACGCGGAAGCCATTCCGGCGGATGATGTAGGATATGCGTCACGCAGATATGCTAGTCTCACGAGTTTGTTTACAGGAGCAAAGGAAGCAAAGTTTCCTTACTTTAGCAAAGGAAAACCAGTCTCCTCTTGGCTTACATCGAAATCCTCCGACATTTTTCTTTACAAATCCTCGGTTTGTACTTCTAATTCGTGACCGGTATTTTGTTTTGTTCTCTCTCCGCGTTTGCCACTAATCATGCCGGAATGGCTTCTGCTTATGACAGCTAGATGAAGTGAGAGAGAAGTGTTTATTACGTTTGAAATATGGATATTTTTCTTACAAAAATGGATGGATTCACTACAGGAGGCCTTTATTCACCCCCTAGAGCCGTGCGAGGCACGTTTTATTCGGGATTCGCACACCTTATTTGACATCTTGTGGACTGTTCAACAGAATCACCCGCCCTCTGCAATGATAGAGCTTAGAAGTGCCAGGACAATTTTTAATATAACTCCGATTGGATTCGTCTGAAATTTTGATCTACAAAATACGTATTTGAGATTTTGTTGTACAAAATTCATACTGGGGAATCATTAACTATTGAAAGATACAGCAACAACAACTGATTTGATTCAGAATATGATTATCAAGTCAGAGAGTTTCAACCTGCCTGAGGAACATGGGAGAGTCTTCAAGGTCTCAGCCTTCAGCCCTGTCCAACCCCACCTACATAAAACTGACTTGTGAGTGGCACATGTGTTAAAAGACAAAACACTCACATTCTGCGTGTTGGCATAGGTGAAGGGGCACTCACATCCTGCAGATTGTGCTTCAAACCCCTGGCGTGGGTGGCACTTTGAAAGGACGGACATCTTGGAGTGCCCTACAGTCATGAACAGATGGAGGTAGTGGCATTTTCCGTTAAGCTCCGCCAGCAGCGTGTAAGTCTGTGTCATTACGACCCATTTGTCCACCTTGTTCTCTTGCTTCTCTAACAGCACGTCCCAATATTAGCTCGTGGGCCAGCAGTAATCAAATCATAACCGTAAAGAGTTATATCTCTAGCTTGTTAAGTGCAAATTCATGCTTAGGAAAGGTGTGGAATGTTTGGATGTGAAAATATTCAAATTTTCCATTCATTTCACAAGGAAGGGTGTCCTGGGGAAAACATATTTTCCTAAATGTTGTATCCGGCATTTCATGCACTGATATAGCCTACTGTGATATCTAAGTACGCTATAAACCTTGAGTATGTTAGTACTTCTTGTTTTTTTCTCACGTCTGGAACAATTTAAGATCTGCCACCTTCAAAGTGACTGAGGTTGTCAAACTTCCCGGGTTTCTCACCTCAATAAAATTATTTTCTTTTCTGTATACATTTTATCATAGGTTTCATTCATATTTTCTCATTTGGGGTTGGTGTGAGTCATTTTTTTGCATGGCAGATTGCCTGTCACACTGCTGAAATCTCTCTTTACCAAAGCAAAGAGAGAAATCGCTAGAAGCAGAGAGGTCTCATTAGAGTCAGTTCACACTGTTCATCTGTTGGCTAATCATTAAAAATTGCAAATAATAATAAAGATATTGTTCTGAAAATTAAACTATTAAAGGTCATTTTGCTTTCCGGTGCCACAGAGACATTGCTGGCCGGGCAACTCTTATCAGTCCTAGCCACACCAGTTAGTCTCAATGGACCTGAGACGTTTTTTGAAAATAAGATTCCACCCTGCCAAATGCATGGCTATATTGGGACTGCAGGATGGGACAGAGCTAGATTTTAAGAGCTATTTACTCTGAAAGGAGAGTAAATCCCTCACCATAATGAGCTGTCAAAATTCTGGCTGTGGAGTTTTGCTGCAAAGAGTTGTCACACGGTTCATAGGGAGATTCGAGACATGCTCGGTGTATATGTGTGTCTGTGGAGGTACATTTACAGCTTTGCTGCATATGTAAGCGCATCTCCGTGCAGTGACACGGATAAAGACATTTGAATTAACTCTTGATAAAAAATAAATAAAAAATCTGACATTTTAAGATTACTTTATTACATTTTCATTTAATTTTTCCCCACATCGCTTGTGTGATTATCTTCACAAAGTACATCAGCTTCAGAGATTAACCAGGTGCAGAAACAAACAAAGAAAAAGAAAGGAGGAAAAAGCTGTAAGTTTTACAATGATTTGAATGCCGCTCTTTTGTAGTCATGCTCTTTCAGATTGTCATTTGCATTACTTTAATCCTGCGACTTCAAACAGGTCCAGAGAGGCTTTGGAGCATAGCTGAAATTGAGTTGACCCTCTGAGTCCAGGGCAGAACGCAAAAAAAAAAAACATACTCCCACTCTGTCAAGATTTACTAATTAAACTTGTCAGTCAATAGACACGCATACCATTGTATTCACTTCAAGGGATAGTTCTCCGAAAAATGACAATTCTGTCATCGTTTACTCACCCTTGTGTTGTTCCAAACCCATAAGACTTTCATTCATCTTTGAAACACAAATGAAGATATTTTTTAATGAAACCTGAGAGATTTCTGTCCTTCCACTGAAATACTGTTCCATGAAAACTTTGATCTTTTAAAAAGAAATCCATATTAAGTAAGCAGTTTATTCTAGGCTCATTCACATATAAACACTGATCAGCACACATATATTGAAAACACCACATATTTTAAGTGGAGGCTCAGTCGTACTTGCTTGATGTGTGAGAACAAACCTCATTGGCTCTCGTGTGATAAGCAGGCATGTATGATGTTCTATTTACCATATTTGATGTGCTCTTTGTATGCACATCTGTTCAAAGCCTAAATTAAATTTGTTCATCTTACAAAGCACTCCTGTCTCTTTTCAAGATTTAGGATTAAACTGCTCAGTTCAGTTGGATTACTTTTACAATGTCTTCATGAACTTTTTGAAGTTTTGGTCAAATGGGCTTTCAATGGAGGAACATATATTTCTCAGGCATCTCTCATTTTTGGGTGAACTATCCCTTTAATATACTTTTGTTTTGTGGCTGTAACTTTGCTACTTTATTACGCAGGGAAAGTGGACAAGGCAAATTGAACTCTTTATTATGATGAGCCATCATTAGATAAAGAGGAGGGACAATATTCTGTATCCTAAGATGAGAAACATTGTATTCATTCTTAGGGTTGGGTATCGATTGGGTTTTTTACGATACCGGTGCCAAATCGATACTTTTAAAACAAACTGTATTTATGACGAAGAACTGCACAGATACAGATATTATAACAATCTATTGATAAATACATACCTTGTGTCGTCTGTTTCTGTTTGAGTCCGCTCGCGTTGTGCCGCCGCAGTCTGCGGATTGAAGAGCGCGCTGAAAGATGGGGAGGAGACGAAGTCTGCAGCCGTTTTCATATGAAATTTAAAGTGGACTGACTCTGAGGCGATCACGAATTTGTGTACAGTTTATGGAGCTAAACACTATGACCCCGCTAAAAATGGCCTAGCGATGCCCATGCTTCTTACGTCCATTTCGAAAAAACCAGGACAAATATTTCAATCGATAGCTCAGGCATAAGTGGCACTGAAATGAGGCACCGAAATCTGCGTTCTGATTCGGTTCTAGTACATACCGGTTACATAGGCACCGGGTTTCGGTACCCAACCCTATTCATTCTGGAGCAAAATAATTATGATGTTCAATTATAAATGGGCTGCAGAACAGGTTTTTAGATAATATAAAATGTTGCTCTTAGCATGCTAATATAATCAGTCATATATGTATACATTACCAACCTTAAACAAACTCTGACCCTCGCTGAAAATGAAAGTAAGGATTTCTCAGTAAATGCCAGTTTAATTTGTCAGCGTGGGTTGGCAGACAATTAAATAATCCCAGCTCGCAAGCAGCAAATTCTAAGTGGTGTTGGGCCAGTAATTGCTGAGCCATGTAATGACAGTATGGGTGCCGCAGCGGTGCAACTGATGCATTAAAGCTGAACGGGAGCTTGAAAATAAACCAGTCTCTTGTAATGTTCCCTTCAAAACTGCATATCTGTTACGTCAGGGAGAAATCAGCTCACAACAAGGTGGGGTAAAATGACAAAGCAAGAATCAAAGCGAACTAAGATTGCAGCTGCATAGTGCCAATTCCAGCTGTCATGCGTTCTGAAGTGACCATGATTTTCTGGAAATTGAAGCAAGGACCCATCTAATGCAATACACTGTTGAGTGACTGGTTCACTCGAGGACTGCAGGGCTACTTCAGTGGAGCCCAACCATAGGTTTTTCAGAGAGAAGAAGAGAGTGGGTTCGGAAAAAGATGAACAGATGGAGTACAAGTAACTGCATCAGCTCTTGAGAATTAATTCACTCCAGAACGTATAAATGTGATTTTATTAAATTGATAAAAATAACAACAGCATCTGACTAGGGGAACACATACTGGAGAACTGAATCATCTCTCATTAAAAAGAAAAATGAAAACTGCCAACAAGCGTAATGATGGCTTTCTTCATCGTTCAAGCAATGCATTTTGGGTAACCGCTATGGCACATCCTCAAAAACTGCAAAACAAGATAGAAACAGCTTATAGTACATCCATTGACAAATGCTCATTTTATTGTTACAACTCAGCAATAAACACTGATTAATGGATACACAATTTAACACACCATTGTCAGTATTCAATGTGAGCCGCAATCTGTGGTTATTGATCATATGAGCGTTGGGCCTCTTTCTGACACTCATCATGCTAAACCTGCGCAGATAAGGTCAAGGACACATCAAGTGTGTGCTTTAAATGCATGAAACTGCAATGCAAAGAAATGGATTCTGCATTTTATGGTCAGTAATCACTGATCTGGGACCGGCTTTGACGCTGCAGTGGTTTGATAAAAGAAGAACAGAAGGGAACAGGTTAATTCCGCAGTTAGAGAGGGCAGGACAAGGGCACATGCTGCAATTACACTTCCCATGCATTTGACCTCTGAGTCTTCATACTGGGAACCTTTTTAGGGAGATAAGCAAATGGAAAGTCAGGTTAGTAAAAAAATGCGTATTCCCCTGTTACATTACACATCAATGAAGAGAGAAAGACGGCTCTCTTTTACAAGAAACGAAGATAGTGGCTTGATTACAGAAATACAAAAGTATAACAGAATTTATTGTTGTGAATGAAAGGATAAAAAAGCAATTGATCACATCTAAAAATAAAAATGTAATGTATTTTGTGATTAGCATCTAACATTTACTTAAATATTTCTAGGTGAGTGAAAGCACACTGAAGAAAGGCCTTTAGTGTCTCAGAATTTGATCGCTGTTTCCTTTTAATTCGCTTTTTGAATTGATGCTCTGGAAACTTATGGTAGGCACGTACAGAACATTGATCTATAAACATATTGCTGTCTCCTCACTCAATTGGTTAATGTGCATTAGTGCTTAATAATTTCCCCTTTATCTAGCGATTACAAAATGATGGTTTTCATTAATCAAAACAGTTGTGCAAGTTATTTTTTGGTGTTCCCCCCCTCTATCATGCCTATATAAGGCTAAGAGACAGCACTGGGATTATGGTGAGCGTGTATTTGAAAATGTATTCTTGCATTCTGTCTATCTTTGTCTTTTTCAGTCTCAGCCTCTCTCACTTAGTTGGATAGTCACGCTCAGGTGTTCTCCCATGAGAGACTTATGTAGCATCAGTCATAATCCTTATTATGCATCATGTATGCACACAAACTCATAAACAAGCATCGAAGACGAAGCTAGCTACAAATATAATGTTTTACTACCAGTCTTTACAGTTACCCAAACAAGTTAAAGAAAAAGAAAAAGATAATGAAAGTGATACTACAGAAATTTCTTTTTTTAGTCAAGTTAAAGTGCTGCTTAAATTATAAAGAAAACCTGTTTTAAAAGCTTTAATTTACTGGAATGTGATCCATTATTAATTTACAATACATATTTGCATTAAAAATTAAATGAAACTTCTTGTTGGAGTCCAGAAAATAGAGTACAAGCTACAAGTGTAATCATGTTATATTTCAAATTTCAAACTTTTTATGAAACATTATCTGGCAATAAAGAATTCAGTTTATTTGTCTCCACCCTGCAGAAATGTCACGATCCACCGTAAGGATGATTATGCACACATGACATTCTATCCTCTTCTTTGCTGTTGGTAACAGCTCAAGAATGGCCTCTGACTTTGCATATGAATGAAACACATGATAAGTGAGTTATTTACAAATGCTAATCAGTTAAATTAGTGTAAAATGGCTTTGCTTGAAAATTATATGAAAAGTAAATATATGGGAATCTTTAAAGTTGTACACCTTTGGAAGTAATTGGACTAAAAAGCTCTACTGGAACACTTGACATGACAAAGTGTTTAATTGAAATTACATCTAAAATGTTATTACATTTCCAAAAGGGGAAAAAAAGTCTTGTTTTGAATTTGCATGTTGGATTTATATCAAATACTGCACTCTGCAATTCAAAGTTGCACACAACAAAATGCATAGATATACATTATATTATAGACTGCAAGCTTGATATACTTCACATATACACATACTCTATTTGTATCGGTAATTTAAAGCACAAACAAGATGCTGAACTATTCACATATATTGTTTTGTAGTAACTTTATAATAACTGAGATGCAGCTATTCCACAGAGTTGCTTCACAAATAAGCAAAAGTGAGCAGTTTGTATGAATGTTTGTTTAGCCGAGTTAACCAGTGTTAGACCCTGATCATGTTTTGTTTCAAATGAGCCCCAGTCTGCTTCTCCATGAATCCAGCAACTCTCCTACAAGTCCAATTAAAGATATACTGAAATTCAGGTACACTTTAAATATCTTGCATTTAAAGACTGATACTATTCAAAGATCATACAATCCTCATCAGTAGTGACATCAAAACACATTTTAGGCTAAATATTAGGAAGTAGTACTCCAAATAAAGTTTAATTATAATTTTTATATCAGTAAGTCTTGAGCGATATAGCAGTAAATATGTTAGAATAATAGATTTGAACTATACTTAGTATGAAATAAATGTATTTTATATATAATTCTTCTTTACTAGGGTAGTGTGATTGATATACCATTACAGTTAATTTTGTTGTGCGCTTTTGTCATTTCTAATTTTTTTTTTTTTTTTTTAAATCCTTTTTGTTTTTATTAATATTTGGTATATTTGTTTTTAGTTTATTTAGTTGTAGTTATTGTAGTACTACAAGTTAAACTTAATGAAAACAAAATAAGTTGAATTAATTTAATTAAATTTTTTATGGTTTTAGTTTTAGTTAACGATTATTACCCTTGAACTGAACGCATCTGTAGCATGAGAGCTTAACTTGTATTGAACCCAGAACCTTCCAGGTGGAAACAGTCTGAGAGAGAGCACATGGACTGTAATGGTTGGCCCTTAGCTATGATCAAGCCTCATAATTTTAACCGCTTCCTGGTATTAATGCTTTTATCCTGTAGTTTTCATGTCAAATGAATCCCATACCTGCAGATCCAAGTTTTAGCGGCTCTAATCGCATCTTATACGACCGGCTGTGAGCTACGGCCAGCACCATGTACGTGTGGTCAAAGCCCAGCGTTAGGATGTTTTATTTCTCACTCATGGCCTCCAGGCAGAACGGAGCAACTTGTTTACGAGAGGCTATTTTGTCTAGGACGTGGCTAGTGATTTGCATGTACTTATGAATAGCTTAGCTGAAAAAGGTATGATTCTTTAGCTTTCTACCATCGCATGCAAGCATTAGATCGCACACATTTTCATTTGACTGCCACATATATCTTGCTCTACAAATTACATCTCAAAGCCAAATCACAGATGCTGGCCAAATTAATTTTGGGAAATTACATTTCATATGTAGATTGCACCCAATTTAATGACTGGATTACATTTTGTTTGTGCCTGTGTGTGCATGCCTATTGGATGAGGGGATTTGGACGCTTGCTGTCTGTCTGTGTGGGTGGGTCTTGGTGGGTGGAGGTTACAAATGAAAGGTTTCTCATAATGCACAGCATGCTGCCACACACCAATATGCAGCCTGTTTGTGCCATTCTCGCTTGAATGTAAAAGCCTGTGCCCAATGGCCTGAGGCTTGCCTCCCTTCCCTGGAAGCAGTTCAGGCTAAATAACTCAGAACAGCACCTTCCACTCTACCCCTAAACACTCCAATTTTCTGCCTCTTATGACACAGATGCAAGCTATACTTTTGGCCTGCAAGCACAGCAATCTGCGGGAGAGCAATGATGCCAGACAGACAGTCTGAGAGAAAGAAAGGGAGGGATGGGAAGAGAGGGGGGAACACAGAGGAGGCCATGAAGAGTAATGAAACAAGAGCAGATAAAAAAAGAGAGATGAAGAAAATGTGAAAAGAGAAGTGAGGGAATGGAAAAAATTAGGATATGGATAGGATAGAAAAAAAAAAAAAAAAAAAGCGAGGGAAGAGTACATGGAGAATATAACAGCAAGAAAATCTTGCATGGTCCTCCAGGATAGCCACATGTTGCCTGAGAGAATAGTGTGAACGACAAAGACGTTATGAAAAAGTTCTATGGAATCCTGAGGATTGACAGGAACCTTGTCAGGGCCGCCACTGGCCAAATGGATGTCCTATGTTAAAAATCTACTCAGTATCCCTTGGTAAAATCTACTACTGCTGATGCTTGTACCACAAAACAGGGACAAACTGCAGTCATGTTGTCATTAATGCACGCAATCCATTTTATTTCTGGTGTTTAAGTATGGCGCCCCACATAAGACATGCAATATTGTAGCCACAAATTAAATGTACTGTTTTATTAATTACTCCCCTAATTTTAGTTAAATCAAGGCCACATTTAATTAATTTGTTTCCTTGTTTTAGGTAAATTGTGGCCCTGTTGTACTAATTTGTTCCCTCATTTTAATCAACACCAAGGAACAAATTATTGTAAAATTATTTTATTATTGTAAAATAAAATAAAATAATTAGAAATTCATGCCCTTTTATTTCTCTCATTTTATGTATATCATGGCCATTCAAATAAGGGATTGGCTGAGAGTTATTTCCAACAGTGCAATATTCTTCCAGTATTGCCACAGGAACCGTTTCACCGTTTGTATCACTCCACTTGCAGCATTTCTCACAGCGAGTGTCATAGCAGGATGACCAAACCCACTATCATTTTACGAATACTACTGTTTTTGTGTCACTGAATGTAGTTTTAAGAATTTTTTAGGTGATAATTTAGTTGTTTAAACTTTAAATGTGCAGTTAATTTATAAAGATATAGCACCTATTTGAAAATTTGCTTCAAAGTTTTCAGAGATGTGAGCTTCAAGGCGTCGGCAGTCATTCAGCATGTACACACACAAGAGGGGTTTTAAGACACTCCTTTGTTGTTTTTATTTATTTACACACATGTGTCATCGAACTGTCGTATAAAAGCAGTATCACACTGGTAGTTGTGCAATATGCCTGACGGATGTGGGACGTTTTGACAAGTTTTTGGGAAGTTACGCTGATGTGGGCTCTGTAGACGACTACTACCTGACAGTCTATGTTACATTACATCATCAAAGTGTGGACTCGGAGGAGCTTAAGGTGCCATTTGGGACAGAGCCAGTTAGGCCTGTTGCATCTTCAATTTCAGTTTGGGCAGACAAAATAAATCTTTATACAGCTGAACGATAAAACCTTAAGACTGTGTCACTACAATAGCAACTATAGGTAAAACTTGTTAAAAAAGATACATTTACAATCATAGCACCTGGAGTTATTTGGAGATATCAAGCTGTTATTTTGTGTTGCTTTCAGATGTAGATTCCAACTTGATGTCTTCCAGCAGTACAGCATTTTATTGTCATACAATTAGAGGATGGCATATGAGATGTAAAAATGGTAATATATAGATCTTTAATTACAGAAGAGAAGATCACTTAGAGTGTTTTATGTAACTGTTAACTGTCTCTGTACATTGTTTTAAATGGGTTTAATTATGAAATGTAGGGAGGTTATCATAAATCAGGGGTGTGCAATCGTGGTCCTGGAGGGCCACTGTCCTTCAGAGTTTAGCTCCAAGCACAATTAAACACACCTGAACCAGCTAATCAAGATCTTACTAGGCATATTGGAAACTTCCTGGCATATGTGTTGAGGCAAGCAAGCTCTACAGGACAGTGGCCCTGAATTGGACACCTCTGTCATAAATGTATTTCCATATCCCTCAATGATATGTAGTGCATTGTAAAGATACTGTAGAATATTTTCCCATTCAATTGTCTGCTCAATAACAGTTTATATTTGGCCTCCAATTAACATTTTACATTCGTCCTCCAATTAAATTCATGTTTCTTTTATGAACTGACATGTTGTAGAATTAAACTCAAACTTAGTGAAACTTAATCATCTATACTGTAATTACCCTTCTATATTACTCTTAAAAGCCAAGCTAATTTTTACAGTTGAGCTAATGCTGTGCCCTTATTCTTGCATTTCTTTAGACCACTTGAGACATAAATCATTATCATGTTACTTATGCATGGATACATTTAAATTAGTACAAACTCCAATTCAATCCAAATTCCAAGTAACTATTACTCCCTCGTTACTCCCCCTATTACTGATTTTTATGATATTAAGTGAACTTATTTTAGTTTTACATTGAGTAGTTAAAAATAAAGGTAACATTTAGATTTAGTCCTGTGATGGACTGGCCATCCATTCAGGGTTCGGGCCCGAGACACTGGGATATGACCATGCAGAGGATAAAGGAGTTTGGAAAATGGATGAGTTGATTTAGGTTTTGAACAGCAACATATATTTAATTGATCAAAGATGCATAAAAAAAGAGATGTAGAAGATTTGTGTACAGAAATGTGTTTAATAGGGCAATTTGAGGAGCTCTTGAGCATGTGTTGCCTCTGTAAGGGTGACCCAGAGGAACAACAGTCTCTGAGAGAAAATATAATGACATGGATGAAAAACAGCATATTATTATTATTATTATTATTAAATTGAAAACCGCCATTTTAAATCCAGCAGTGCCATATGTTGCTATATTTTCTGCATAGTGACAGCAGGAAAATTATGTTGCATCACAAAAAATTGTTGATTGTTTACCACTGTGTATTCTGTCTTTCTCAAGCCCCATTCACACTAGCAGCGACAAAAGTCGCATGTCGCCAGGGGCTAGCGGTGAGGTTGCTAGTGGGCGTTCTCAATACTGGTTGCCTTGACAGCGAATCAGGTTTCTTGCTGCTAAGTACAAATATTTTGGAGGCAAAAGACTAAATATATGTGGCCGTGTGAATGTGTAAACTCTTAAAGAAACTCAAACACTGCCAAGTATCTAAACTAGGGGTTCTTTATTTCCGACCGCGTATGCAGAAGACGCGGCATTAATACTCAAGGTTTTCAATTGAGGGGAGTTGTGCCGATGAAATGTATACAGTGAAGAATAAACACAACCAAAAGCACGCTTCCCCAAAGGTATAAAGAAACAAATCCAAAAATATAAGCACTTCAAATAGTGCTCACAGTTACCGAAATAACTTCAGGCCAGTTTCGCCAATTCCCCTTTTTTTCCCTTTACAAGGATAGCCCCACAGTAACAAAAAATAAAATAAAATTAATTAATTAATTAAACACAGTACAAATAAATTGGTGTGAGCACTTAACCCCCTGGATAAACAACGGTAGTGGCTTATAATGCTTTCTAAAGGAAGAACAAACATAGAATATAATCAAATATACATTCTCATAAGCCACTTATAACTATTGACTAAATAAATTCAAGTAAATCCATTTTACACTCTGTACATCTCTATTAACATTGTTATTACTATCTTCTTCTCCAAGAACAGATTATTAATGAATTCAAATTAACATTGACATCAAAACAGTATACAACTAGTGAACCATTTTCTCTGAGTATACATATACATTTCCCAAAACCGAATGAAATCAATATTACTCACTCTGTGGCGTGCTGCGTCACATTAGAAATTCACCCAGCTGTCACCTCACATGCACCTTCACATGCCTTCGTTCTCCCCTCTAGTATTATTTCATTAAAGGAGAAAGAAGTTTGGTTTACTTTCCCTTCCACTTCACAATATAAATGGCATGTCCTAAACTCAACGTTCACATTAAATGTCACTCACGCTGGATTTCCGCGGCCTGCACGATTCCTCTACGCAGATATTTCTCACCCATGGAGAAATACGAAATCTGTGTGATCGCAGACTGCTCCAAACTGCTCAGCGACCAGACCAACACCCAAACTTTCTTCCATTGCGTATGTTTATCTACGGCGCTGAGAGGAGAACAATCACATGAGCTCTACCGTCGTCTTTCCTATTGGCTGTCGCTCCTGAAAGTCGCTCTTCATTTGCATAAAGTTGAAGGATTCTGAACTTTGTCGAGTCGCTGGACACGCCCCATCCGGTCGCCAACGGCCGCTGTCGCTCGTGTCGCCGGAAATCGCCAGCTCTCCATTGAAATGAATGGGATTGTGTCGCTTTGCTGTTG
>NW_015638954.1:109141-115277 GCF_001515625.1 Sinocyclocheilus rhinocerous | reverse complement strand
GCCTTAGGCTGGCCACAATAAAAGGCCACTCTAAAATGTGCAGTTTTACTGTATTGGGGAGTCCAGGGGGGTCCGAAAACCAGTCAGTATCTGGTGTGACCACCATGTCGCTCCCGAAAGTCGCTCTTCATTTGCATAAAGTTGAAGGATTCTGAACTTTGTCGAGTCGCTGGACACGCCCCATCCGGTCGCCAACGGCCGCTGTCGCTCGTGTCGCCGGAAATCGCCAGCTCTCCATTGAAATGAATGGGATTGTGTCGCTTTGCTGTTGCGTGTCGCTTGTAGTGTGAACGGGGCTTCATGGTTTCCTTTTTCAAATGTCATACAGCTGATTTTCATAGGAAAGTCAGGGTTTGTTAGCTTATGCCCATATTTCTGAGCATTAAATCAGACCATGTTTTGTTGAATTTCATAAAGAGACATAATCAAGACACTAAACACAATATGTAATGCTTTTTACAGTTATTCAAAGAACATACAATCTCTCCACTAGTGTTGAGGAGAGTGACAAGTAAAAAATAGAGGAAGTGCTTAGCCCAAACAGCAGAGAAGCGCAGTAATCCCATCTTCCCCACTGAAGGGTGTGGTGCTCACTATCGTAGCAGCAGAGAGCTCCATCCACCAATTCTCTCTTTCTCTCAGGCACCAATGCTTCATATAGTCTGTGTGCTCTGGACCACATGCAGGGCAACCTGTCAATACTATCAGCACTAGCAGATTCTGCCTGTAGACCAGTCAAAGGCTGAGTCTGGCTGACTGGGAGCGGGAGAGGAGCTAGGTTGCCTGTTACCGCCAGGCTAATATCGACCTGGCGGAGTGGTATGGAGGAAATGAGGGCTTGGAGAATTGGACATGTTAAAGTTGGAAAGTTTAAGAGAAAACTTTTGCCTAAGCACACTATACAGTATACTATTTGGTGGATTTAGCATATCAATGTTACAATTCAGCGAGCGTATCAGTTGTGGATATGTTTTCCCAAAAGAGTGAATGCATTTGTTTATATATTTAAATGAGTACTGGAAGCAGTTTGCAATGGATTTATTGTTGTTGACATTTTTGTTTGCTGTTAACCTCACTGTATCTTCGGGCTTCAGGAGGAAGCTATTGACATGCATTGCCTGGTCTTTACATCCAAGAATGCAAAATGATCTCCATTAGCATTCACTCTCAGAAACTAATTGGCTAATTAATGCCAATCCAACCCGTTTTTGTATGTTGCAACTTTCTGTGCAATGCCTGTGCAAAACACTCATCAGATTCTGACATGGCATTTAGTGACTGATTTTAGTTGAACCTTGTCAAGTGCCCTCACCTCTTCTGGCCAACTGGATTGCATTGACTCATTTCTAAATGGGCGGCTTGTAATAGCATTCTTTTGCCTTCCCAGGGGTGATGGTAATTAATATTTATTCCAGAGTTATCTTAAAATGTACATTTAGTATTTTATTAATACATTTAAAACAGTACATGAACTGTCATTGGCTGTATTGTTGGGCACTTTTTGTACCACAATCTTTTTTCTCTTCTATTTTTCTCAGATATTTGGGCTTATTTTCCCAAGACTCCTAGAAAAGTCTCACTGCCATCCTCTCTACACTAATAGGCCCCTTCCTGGGTCCTTCTGAAGCAGGGGCGTGTCTAAAGGGGTGGCACCGGCCCCCCTCAAAATATGCTTGGCCCCCCTGTGTCCCCCCCAACAGCGCAGACTTATCAGAGTATAACATCTGCGGCGCGGGAGCAATTCGGGGGCATTTAAAGGCACAATATGTAAGATTTTCATAATAAAATATCCAAAAACTACTTGGACAGTGTGATATATTTCATGCAGTTGTGTACAAACATTATCCCAAAAGTTCCCAAGGATTTGCAAATCCATAGAAATTCAAATTTTAAATAATGTCTCGTCTCTGGTCATTGTCGCCTATCAATGACGTAATATTCGCATATCCTCAGTTTCCGCTTGTAGAAACTATGGCAACACACTGACAGAAATGCTGCTGTACAGTTAAACTAACTCCATTACGGCTGTCGCGAATAAAGTGAAAATGAAAAGTGTTGAATGCAGCATTAAATTTAGATCTGCTCAATGTTGCGCCATTATTTTTTAATGCGTTGTTACAGTGTTGTGCATTATAACCAATCACACACGAGTCCGTTGAGCTTATGAAAGCAATGGCCAATCGGAGGCGTTCAGATGAGATTTTTGTTCACTGCACACCTCGCTGACTGAATTCAGCTCTCGCGCGAATTCTCTCATCATAAACAACAAAGTGCGAATGTACATATGATGTAAGAGATTCAATCATAAACTGTGTATAGACAGCTTTACTGATTATAAGGGGAGTTTTTTGAGAGTGCTTAAACTCTAGACCAAAGTCAGTCATACTGTTATTTGACAATGGAAATGTTCTTTGCTTGCTTTCTCTGTATAATTTATTGCTGTTTAAATAACTGTGGAAGGTACAGGTAATAAAATAATAATAATTAATTACCTCATCTGTGAACATCCTCCTTCATAGCGTCATCAAGCTTCACCTTTGTTATTGTTTTGAAAAAGCGAACTCTAGCGGCAAAAACTTACATATTGTGCCCTTTTACAGTCTATGATTGTGCCTTTAAAATCTCAGGCGCCGCCGCTGATGTCATAAGGTTGGGACACACAAAGCCGACTTCAAAGAACTAGCGGCGACGAAAGCAGACGGTGTTGTCGCCTCACGTCGGCAGCATCGGACCAAAAAGCTGCGCTCGAACACACCGCACAGACTACAGCTGACGGCAAACTGACACGTGCGTTCTGCGAATGCGTGAGAGGAATTAACTGTCTATATCAGCAGCTATCAATAGTATATATTTGTCATTCAAAAGGAGAAACCGAAACAAAGATATACGAGATAAACACAGATATATGAAACGTAAACAAAGCAGCGCTTGCTTACTATTTTTAATATCAGTAACGTTTATAACTTTAATAATTTTAAGCGGCTCATGTTGTTATGAAAACATTCGCGTATTAGAATGATTAGGAAAGATCACAACATTTAAACAGCCTTGTTTTCATCACTTTCGCTTTAATTCTCGGGCACTGACTCGTTCGCTAAACTGAACATCCAATCAGAGCTCTTACTCACGCCGACGATCTCGACGCCGATTCAACATGTTGAACACGTGAGCCCGATGAGAGCCGACGAGTGGAACACACCAAACAAACTAGCCCGACCGTCGCTTGTCGTCGGCCCGACGTTGGCCAACGGCCGACCGTCGTCTTGGTGTGTACCAGCCTATACACTAATTAGCAGCGTAGAACACACCTACTCACTGTCTGGTTCACTGCCGTGTCGTATATTTACGATGCCATTGGATTAGAGTGCTGTCAATTTCACAGCTCAAACAGGAGAAGCGAGATTTCGCAGGCTGCAGACCATGTCTCTGTTCATTGTAAGTATTAAATTAAAATCATAGGCAGCTTGTTGCGCTTACGCGGCCAAATACACACAAAAAATTATGTCAAAATGATTCATGTGACAACACTAAAGAAATGACACTTTGCTACAATGTAAAGTACTGAGTGTACAGTTGAGTGAGTGAGTTTGAGTGAGTTGCTGTCCCCTCAAAATAACTCAACACACAGCCATTAATGTCTAAACCGCTGGCCACAAAAGTGAGTACACCGCTGTACACTCACTACTTTACATTGTAGAAAAGTGTCATTTCTTCACTGTTTTCACATGAAAAGATATAATAAAATATTTACAAAAATGTGAGATACTGTATATATATATATATATATATATAAGCTCCTTAGAGTTTGTGCTTATTTGTGTTGCCGCGATGCACCAGTGCCGCTTAAAATAGAAATCGTTATGTTACGTTTCTTCCTGTTGTTTCAAAGATTAAAGGCAAAATCACTTTTCCAAATAATCTGCAGTAACGTGGTAAATGCTAAAATGTGTTTTTTTGAATAATGTTAGCATTCTGACACTTAGAATTTTAAGATGTAGAATAGTAAACACATGTTTGTATTGAATAAACAAACGTTCATCTTGTTTGCAATGTCCAACAACAGCTTCACATTTAAATGATTTTGTCTTTAATCAGATGAGAATATGGCTATTAAATACTATTTGTGTAATATTGATGATTAAATTATAATTAATACTTTTTAAATTATTTAAAAATAGAGGGTTAAATTAGAGGGTTTTTTATTTTTAGACAGACGTTTGTGTAAAAAAATGAAAAGGGGACAACAGCAGCAATGCATTCAAGGTTTCTTCAAGAAGAAACCATGTCAAAGACAGGTAGATGCAGTACAGTGCAGTGCATGTCAGAGCCAATCCACCAGGCAGGGGGGCTGGTTCTTGGTCCCCCCCTGTGCCACCCCATTAAAAAAATCTTTGGAGGCCATTTTGTCTAGGTAAGACAAAGCTTTAGCAGCCTTTCTGTTTGTTCACTTGGATTTCTCTGGCACATTCACATAGAAATAACAGGACAACAAAACAAACAACAACAAAAACAACAACAACAACAAAAAAACCTTCAAACATGTAGTCCATTTGTGAACATTTAAGGACACTCCTTCTTCACTGACCTTCTCCTGCCACCATGCAAAAACAAATTAAGCTTCAGTTGTTTCAGTTGTCTGTGAGAGTTGTATATTGATTTTTGGCCAATCCTCTGTGGGACTTTAGAGTTGTGAAGCAATGAAGTGAAAAGCTTTGCTCAGACAAAGTAAAAATCTGTTTAGAGATCATTTGTAATGCCTTTATGTGTATACAATTATTATGTCATGACAATATTGAAAATATGCACATTTATCCTGAGTTATAAAGGCTTCATAAAGTGCATAGACAGTTTGATATAGTTTTACATGGTTTCAATAGTCTCAGTTGCAGACAGCACACCCACGGACCTCCCACATTCTCTGACCACCTGATGCATGTTGCACATAAAAATGACAAGAGCTGTCTGAAATCACCAAATCCAATCTGAACGGCTGGTGCTATTCATGCCGGTGTGCACCAGTCAGCCAGGAAATAAAGTTTGCAAAGTACATGGTTTATACAAGAGCATGTTTGAGAAAATAATGATCCATGGAAATCTGCCATAGTGCCAGCTATTTGAACGTTTTGTTGGAGTCACGTAATAATGTAATAAACTTATATCTACGTACATATTCTGTTTGTTTTTCTGAGTTGTCTGATACATTTCTGAGAAATTGTGTTTACAAAGTATTCACATAATAGCTACTTCTTTGGTGTTGTCTGTAGGCCTACAGCCGGTCATGGGCATAATTGGAACAAGCTTTTTACACTTGTCTATTTTGGTTTCAACTATTCCACATAAACTTGCTTCTATAATTGCTCTAAACTAGTAGTACTCAGCCTTTTTGACTCTAAGTCCTCCCCATTGTCAAAGACAATGTTTAAAGCCCCCCTAAGATACTCCTCATACTTTTGCTATAATGATAAACAGCATTTTTTTCAGCTTTTTATTTACAGAAAGTAGTGACCAAACAAACAAATAAATAAATAAATAAATACATACATACATAAATACACGTTCCCCTTCAGGAACTCGAGCTGCGTCGAGATTCGCTTTGGGAACGCACTTGCGTGACCGCGTTCTGAAGCACGTGTCAAATCAGTCCAATGGAGCAGCGAGACGACACGAGCGGGGTGACGTAAGCACCAGAAAGTATAAAAGCGCATCCGGCAGAGCGCAAACCAGCTTCTGCTCTTCAGTAGCGTTCTGTGTATGCGTCTGTCTATTTACCGTTGTCTGTCCGCACAAGCACTTATATATATAAAACAATCATGAAAAAGTCTATGGCGAGCGAACGGCAGTACAAAAGCTGTGTTCCTCCCTGCCCACGATATCTGACGGCAGGGGATACACACGATTTGTGTGTCGTTTGTTTGGGAGCGGAGCATGCACGGTCAGCTCTCGAGGGGGCTGATTGTCATGACTGCGAGCTGCTCTCGCTGCGCACGCTCCGCTCTCGCCTGGCTGTGTTTGATGAGAGCGGCCAGGCTCGCGATCCCGCTGGCAGCGGGGATTGCGGGTGGATTTAGCGGAGGGATCCGAGACGGGCTCGTCCTTTTCTCGGTCCTCACCCGCTAGATCCGCGGCTCTCTCTCAG
>NW_015638954.1:99606-109012 GCF_001515625.1 Sinocyclocheilus rhinocerous | reverse complement strand
TGCTTACGTCACCCCGCTCGTGACGTCTCGCTGCTCCATTGGACTGATTTGACACGTGCTTCAGAACGCGGTCACGCAAGGGCGTTCCCAAAGCGAATCTCGACGCAGCGTCTCGTTCCCTCGGGGAACCATGGTTACATACGTAACCTAGAGACGTTCTTCATGGTTTTTATCAATGACGTTTTTACTAATTATTATTAATAATAATATAATAATAATAATAATTATATTATTATTATCATTTAATCACAAATAGCTATTAAATAACTTCTCCATGTCTAGAAACTACAAAGTGCACCAGACTTTATGCTGATGATTTCACTTGGAAAAAGTTGAGCTTAAATGGGAATATTTTTGCTAAATTGTCTGTGTCATGTTCTGAACATAAATGAGCTTTTGTTTGAAAACACATTAAAGGTTTTTAGCAAAATACAGAATTGTTTTTGGTTTTCTTTTGTATTTCATCATAACCCCCTAATCATTCTTAATCACTTATAATAACCTCACATTTCTCTTCTTTCTCTATCTTTCTACAAGGAAAAATTGGCACTCTTCTCTGCACATTCCTACCTACTGTATCACAGTAGGCTACACTATTATGCACCTCAAAGTATTTCCTCCTGAAACCCATTCATTTTATTTGAACGTTAATGCCTCTATACCCTTTAGAGTCTGGGCTGCAACCTATACCTTTTGGTGCACCAAAGCAGATGAGCGATTCTTGGAGTTTGAACACCCAGAGGACTTCCAAGCCACATGTGTACACGGGGGTTAACGTTACAGTTTTCTCCCAGAATTGTTCTGTTGTTAGCATTCATCATATAAATTGGCAGGGGCAACATTTTTGTCCAATTTTGTCAGTTATCACAATAACCAGGCATCAGATTGATACCCAGGGGTCACATAGACCAGGTGACAAGCAATGACAGCTCACTATAAACCCGACATGTTTTCCTGGGTCTCATTTGGTTGTCAGTGTTTAGCTACAAGGCCTAATGACATAGTTGCCATGACAATCATTGTGTCTAGTGGCGTATTGAATTGACATGGTAAAATACTGGCATGTGTCTATAATGTATCTCTGGTAAATGACAATAATTATATTTGTTTTTAAAGAAATGGGGGCTTGTTATGAACCAGAGTCACAAAATATGATGAAAAATCCCAGGAATATAAATTGAGAAATCAGTGTGTTCCCTATTCTACTCTTCCTCTCTCATTAATTAATATTACGCACAAGCTGCCACTGATGAGGACCTGGTAATGAGTAGAGCGAGGTAATGACACTTCATCATCTCTTGTAAATCCCTTGACTTGATGGATTTGATGCTGGCTAAGCTATTCAATGATGCAGCCTGCAGAGTGCCCTGTACTACAACATCCTGCTCTTTTGTAGCAAATGACGACTATGTAGCGTCACTCATTATCAATGATGACTTCTGTTCACTGTTATCTTACTCTTGGGATATTTAACCCTCTGATGCATGCTGTCTACTACAGTAGACAGATCTTTTAAAGCGATTTTTAAACATTTAAGGTGTGATGCTACATCCAAACCATCTGTGATGGCCTTCGCCCTGTTGTCAGTTTAGATAAAAATAAATAAATAAATAAATATGTATATAGCTTGTATTGTGCTCTCTCTCTCTCTGTATGTAGCTTGTATTGTGTTCATTTATAAATAGCCGCTAATTCCAGGATAGACAGGTACAAATCATTTTCAGTAGAATAGCCTAATATCTATATTAGGTATTATCTATATTATTTGCTTCCATTGTCCTCATTTGTAAGTCGCTTTGGATAAAAGCGTCTGCTAAATGACTAAATGTTATCTATAAGCAACATTTTTTATTATTTTTTTAATTTTCACCACCATTCAAAAGTTGAAGGTCAGTATTTTTTAAAATCATTAAGCTAAAGTAATGTGTTTATATATATATATATATTATATATATATATATATAATATATATATATATATATATATATATATATACACACATGTAAAAACATGCAAGTGTGTGTTGTCTTTGTTAAATTAATATTATTGTTCCTGCAGTAGGCTACTTGAATAATGTGCTAATGCAATGCAATAGTCATTATTAAAATGGAATTGTAATGTTTATTGAGCAATGCAATGAATCTATATTGAAGCGACAGTTGTTAAAAATTGTCTCACAATATCACATACTGAATTTGTAAAATATTTAAATCCATCTGTATGGACTGCTTGCACCAAAATTCATGACATACTTTTGATTTTAAATAATCTGACTCAGTAGTTTCCATTTGGGTTTACAAAAATGCCCTAGTTGCCTAGTTCCTGAAACAGCACTTAACATATTAGTTAACACAAGTCTACACAAGGAGATTTTAAGATATTTCAAGAAAAGAAAAGAAAAATTCTGAACATTTACTATGTAGAGTGTCTTCCGCATTCAGTGGATCATTAAGTTTTCAAAGCTGTAATCCAGGCGTCATACAGCAAGCGCATCACAGTTTCTCCTCTGACGGAGGTATAGCAGATAGTTCACCGCAGATCAGCTTTAACCACAAATGACAGGGGGTTGAAGAAGACTAGTTAAATATGTCAGTGCTCCAAACAACTGCACCCTTCAAACACTGCAATGCTACAGTGTGTGGAAGTCGAGAGACCTAAATAGCCCATGATTCATTAAACATCCAAAAATTTAATCTGAATTAAATCAACCCATATTACAAGTATTTCACCGTATGTAAAATCTATGTAGATTTATTCACTGAGTAAAACAGTTAAGTGATAACAAATAAAACATAATAGTTTACATAATCTACTGACAGATATAAAATCTGTGAATTCTCTGTATGTAGGTGCTTAACATTGAAAGAGTTCTGATATTTGACATCTGTAATTTGTACAGATATGTTTGATCTCCCATGTCCGCTTTTATTCTGAAATGTAAGTGCACTTTCAAAGGTTAGGACAACAATTGACAAAGTCCTCATAATTTGAATATCTAGTGGTATTTAAACAACTTTTAGATTGAATGGAAGTCAATGCAATATTTAAGACTGACATTTCTCATTTGATTTAACAGTTGCTCTGGGGGAGACGCCAGGTGGGCTGCGCAGACCTATAGTGCCTGCTCAAGGTGAAATACCTCTGTATTTCAATAAACTAGCACAATCATTTCCTTCATTAAAGGATAGATATGGGATCAGAGTTCAAAGTCTGCCTTTTAAAAGTACTGCAAGACTATAAATTGCAAATTGATTTGGACATGAAGCTGTAGAATTTAATAACTGGAATGTAAAATAGCCTTTAAGCAAAGCAATTAGACAGCAAAAAGCAGCCGTGCCCTGCCAGTTTCTGAGGACAAGATCTGGTGGCTTTTAGCCCCAGGAGAATCCCCAAGTTCCTCTAAAGCGCAGGTGTAAGTGAATATGTGTGTGTTTGTGAGGATGGACAGCCATACACAGGTGAGGTCATCCGTTCTTTTACCCTTACAGCCGATGTCTTTATCCTCCTGCCCTCTGGTGTCTCTTCAGAGCTGAGGAGGCAGGTGCACACAACTAGAAGAAGCCATCCAAAGCAGGTGTTAAAGGTGCTCCACAGGCCAGCTGGGAACGCACTATTATAAACTACTTTGTTTTATCCAATATAGTAATACAGTGGATGACTCATATTATATAGGTTATATAATGCAATAACATGAGTCAGCATATGAGCAGCTGTATTAAAAGCCTATTGCAAATGCTGGCCTGCATAATCAGCCCTCCCTACCCACACTTTTTTTTTTTTTTCTTTATCTCTTAGGAAAAACTAAAATAGGTGCCCCCCCTCCCCCCCCTTTTTTTTTTTTTTTTTTTTTCATTATGGAGTTTTTTTATTTTTTTTTATTTTGTGCTCTTTGTCTTGATGCATCTTCATTCTCCCTCAGTCTCAACAACTGGCTTACATTCCTGAACAGAGAAAAACAAAACTGTGTGGCTCAGTGCATTTTTGCATGCAATTAATCAAAAACTGACATTAAGGATAAGCATAAATAATTTTTAAATTTACATGAAATATATGCAAAAGTATTAGGGCTATATTTAATGCTAATAACACAGTTGACACATTTATTTATTTTAGTTTTCAATGAGTGACACACCATTAAGTGTTAACAAATAAAACCTAGTTCTGTTAATCAATTGACAGCCATACAAATGAGAATTGATCATTATGTGTGCTGCTAATAATAATAATAATGCCTGCAATAATGAAGGCGAATCGCAGGATATATTATGTATATGAGAGGTTACAGAATCGTTACAGAAGTTTCCAAAGACTGTATATTCTATGGTTTGTTTAGTAACATTAACCAGTTTTAATATATGTAAAACATAAAATACTTTAATAGACTTCTGGTTTGAACAACTGATTCACTGTAACCATACATTGCTAAGCGCTCTCATGGTGTAATGATGCCTCTCAGAGATTTTCTCTATTCAAAACCAGTAAGGCATGTAATGATCTCACAACATGAGACTTATTTCTTTGGCTTCCATATTAAAGCCCATAGAAATGCAGCCAATCAAAAAGAATCACAAACACTGGCATGTGATGTCCGTGTGAGGCTGGAAAAATCTTTTTTTTTTTTCTATGTTATAAAGGTGGGCCTGATTCTATTGTTAAGGGAAGCAATTAATGGCATAAAGGCTCACCACTTTTGAAAAGGTTGTTTCAGTGGCATCACTAAAGATTTTATCAGGAATTTAACGCACATTCACAAACATCTTAAAATATATAGTGCCTGCTTCTTTAATGCATCATGCTGTACACTTCAAGTTCACATGCCTCCATCTAGACATAGATGGATTTGGATCTGAGGCTAGTGCTCTGCGTTGCACATACGTAATAAAATTCACTTTCATTGGGATGTTGTACAGACTTCCAGTACATAAGGGTCTCAAGGTCGTCTTTTGATTTATGATCATGAAAGCTTTGTAGACATGACATATTGATATGATACTTCACAAGCATGAGTTCAGCTTTTTAGTGGGATCTCACCCCTGTGTTCCAGCTCAGAAAGTATCTTTAAAGCTTCACAACTATTTAGTTAAAAGGTGCACCTCACCTCATGGGAGTTTACATGTTATGACCATATATAGTCCCATCCAAATATTATAGTGCATTCATGTCATGTTGGAATTATCATAAAAGTTCAAAGATGTTAATGGTTTTTACAAGCCAGAAACTTGCAATTTCTGACATGAGGTGAACATGATGTTCTTGTTCAATAACAGTAACTTCCTGTTATTGGACACTTTTTTATGTGAATACATCAATTATGGCTGATGGAGAAATATCAGGAGAAAGTCTATTGTCATGTTTGCTACTGTGTTGGAGCGCAGAGCGAGGAACGAGGAGACGTGGAGTACATCAACACAGTAGCAAACGTGACAGAATATCGGACCGAAACAATAAGCGGCGCCCCTACTTTCCGTGTTTTTTTTTTCCCAGTTTAGAAAGTGTTTTCTTTTGTTTCTTTCTATGGATCCCCTTGAACGATTGTGTTCGGTGTATCAAGACGGTCGTCCCCTGGAAGAGTATATACAGGAGTTCCTCGCCTGCTCAGAGCGGATTTCCCTCATCCGGTGGACTCTGGTGGACTGTTTCTGGGGTGGTTTGGATGAGGGGATCGCTCAGCGGATGCCACTGGCAGGTGCCCGATTACTGTTCCTGTTCTTATTATGTTTGTTTCATTAGTTCCAGGTGTGTCTCGTCATCCCATTCTCTAGTCCTGTGTATTTATAATGAGTCCTGTTCTAAGTTTGGTCGTCCGGTATTGTGAATGTCAACCTCCTCAGCTACGTGTGTTTTCCTGGTTTCCTTGATTTCATTAAAATCTCCTTGTTAATGTACTCCACGTCTCCTCGCTCTGCGTTCCAACACAGTAGCAAACGTGACATCTATAGTGACATTAGATTTTTTTTTCATCATTATAAAGTCCAAAATGACTGATAGTGCACTATTTGTAGTTGCTTAATTTAAAATTTTAGCTTTTTAAGGTTTTCCTCTTTCTGGCACTAAATGGACGGTTTAAAGATAGAGAGTAGACAGATATCAAGAGAGGACAAGTAATGTCCACCTATGTTAGTTTTATCTTTCTATTTAGAGTGGCTTACGGGCTGGCGCACATTCATCACTTTTGGCAATAACTCTGAGGATGCCATGTTCTTCTTCACCAGTAAAGGCAGGCACACCTGCTTAATTCCCAATGGGAAATGGAGGATTTAGATATTATACAGTAGCAAGTGGAGATCTGTTTCTCAGCTGCGCAGAAGAGTCAGGTTGATTGATGACTAGCGACAGCCTAGCAACGGGGGTCAGTTATGAACACATATAAATGCACAATTACGTCTCTTAGCCTGAGTTTAGATCCATACCATTTTCTTTCATCTGTGAGATGTCTATTCCCGCAGGGACCAAGAGTGACTCAGTTTTCATTAATTGCTGAAACTTTGATCTTTTCACCACCAGTTTTACATGCAAAGATGACATCAGAAGAGACATGCTGAGAAAAAAGGGAAAGAAAAGAAAAGAAAAGAATAAAAGAACTACAATGAGCAGATGCGCAGTACCACCTAATGGAAAAATTAATACATCATTAATGAGTTACTTTCACCTTGATAGCTGAATTAATTAATTGCGTCGCATGGTTGACTGTGTAGATAAGCTGCTATTCGGTCAAATATGTACCAGCTCTTATCCCTTGGAAAAACTGTCGTATTTCTATGGCATGACCTTTTTATGAGTTAGTCTAATTGGAATGCATGGTTATTTTCTTCAGTGTATCTTCAAACCTGCAACAAAGTATATAGTTATTTTATTTTTCCTTGAAGTTGTCCTTATCATAGCGAACACATCCAATACATGTTCATTCATTTAAAACAACATTATAATTTCACACTAAATTTTATTCTAAGTATTAACATATTTTAAAGGCAATATGTGATAAATTATAATTTCTAGAGACAAAAGTGTCTCTTTTTTTTTCGATTTCAAGAGCATGATGCAAATGTTGTAGCCTTGCTGGTTGGTGGTCTCATTGGACTCTCTGAGTCAGGCAGCTACGTGCTGTGGTTGTCATGAGTGCAGTGAAGAGAAAATAAGACCATGTTTACCTTATTCTGCACCCCCCTATTGTCTACCTCAATTCACAGTGGGTTGGATCAGTGGGGATATGGATCTTTCGGATGAGAGATGCCAAACTAATCTTGAATGTGAAGACAAAAAAGGGAGGGTGAGGGACAAAGTTCACGAAAGGGGCACTGATCGCCAGCCCAGACAACAGTATTGCCTTGAGAGAATGAAATTGAGAGTGAAAAGCTGAGTGTTGGACTGTTCTCCATCTTGCGTGCACATGCTGAAAAATATCTTCAACCTCTCATCCCTATTAAACATTTGAATGATTCATTAGATTTAACCACTACCTGAAGCCTTTTGCTAAGAGACGAATAAAAGCTTCAATGACTGCCTGATTATTAGACATCAAACAGAGGAGTGGGAATGCACTGGACTGAGCTGGAAGGGTTCTTATTGGAATCGTGTGAAGCTTGGCATCTTGAGAGAGCTTTTGAGGAGACATGTGTAAGCCCTCCTTATAGCACAGAAGCTTTGCTCTATGCATTTGAAAGCAATACAAATGGAAGTGTTTGCATCTCTGCCTTTTATATTGTTACAGTGGCCAATGCCAGAGCCTCTCAGCAAGCCTTTGAGCTTCTGGAGCAGAGGTCGGAGCTTTGATCCCTTGAGGATGAGTGTTTGCCAGAACAAAACATTTCTATTGAGATCCGCTGTGGACGGTATCGACTTAGGGTTCGCCAAGTTTCTCAATGGTGAAAGAAGATGCAAATGGTCAGACCTTCCTTAGGGAGACGGTATGTTGGGTGTGACCCCTTATAATGGCCCTTTCAGCAACAGACTAAAGGATAAGGCTCACGGACAATAGAATGTAATGAGTCCTAAGAGTATGTGTAGATCTAATAGATGGCGTTTAAAGGGATAGTTCACCCAAAATTGAAAATTCTGGTAGTTTTCTGTCCTGTCATACAGTGGGAGACTTAAAGCAGCGGAGTCAACTGAAGGCTTAGATCCAGTTGCTGTTCTTCTCCTCTGGAGTTTTGCATCAGTTTTGTGTTGTATGCATTTGTTGACTCAAATGTTCCAATCTCCACCCAGATATAAAAGCTGCTGTTGGTTAATAAAGATTTGATGAGTGAACTCGTGTCTTGACTTGACTCTTGTTGTATCAAAAAGTGATAAGACTTTTTAGTTTTATGGACATCGCCATCTTTGATATAACTTTGGTAATGGTCGCTGTGGTTACTAGAAAGAAAAAGGGCTTGACTCCCATTGCATGCTTATACAGACAGGATTCATACAGTAAATGTGGTCGTCAACCTCAAAATCTGATTTGAACAAAGCCATAGAGTGCTGCAGTAATCATTTATTTTTTTTAGGTCAAACTGGAAGTTAGCATCACTTTGATTTCTTCAACATAAAGCCAGTAGGATTTTTTTTTTAAATTTGGCTTTTTGATTATTAAAGAAAATAAGCTCTGTGATCTCTTTTGGACAGTTTTCTTTGTGGTTTTTAAAATTCATCTCATTGTGTAACATTTACACTATATATTATATATAAACTTTATAATTGTTTGCAACTTATTGACTTTGGGACAATGAAACCAGCAAAATAGGAACTCATTTCTGGGTTTTTGGATTCATTCATGGAGCACTCTGTTTGTCTGTCTGATGCATTATGTCTCCATATTGACAAAAGACTACACATAGGCATATCTCACCCTGTCTATGAGAAGTGTGATATATGTGTACCTTCAGTATCTACATCAGAGACAATAGGCAGCATTCATCTTCTCCCTCCATCTACTTACAGCTGAGGAAATTAAGCACTTCTGTGCCATATAAAGTCACTGTCCCACACCCAAACACACACTCATTTACTGCATTACTCAGTCCGACATCGCTTACTGTACTTGTTTGCAGAGTTAGACTTATATATTTTCTTAGATTTCAAATTATGGAGAAAAGACAGTTTACTTGTGGTGTTTTGGGGCAATGGGAAAGACATTTTGATTTCCTAATGCAGTCAAACAAATCGTCTCCAGATTACGAATGTAACTATGGTTCCCTGAGGGAACAAGACGCTGCGTCGGAAACGATTTGGGAACACCCCCAGCGTGACCATGCTCTGAATCACATATGAAATCAGTCCAGTAGATGGGCGAGACGTCATGGGCGGGTGACATTGTGACCAGGAAGCTATAAAAGCACGTGCGGTGGAACCGGCGTCAACTTCTAGGAATGAAGCAAGCGCTCACAGGGATGCCGGAAGTATGGCACTGAGACGCAGCGTCTCGTTC
>NW_015638954.1:96168-97334 GCF_001515625.1 Sinocyclocheilus rhinocerous | reverse complement strand
CCCTCGGGGAACCATGGTTACATTCGTAACCTGGAGACATTCCCCTTCAGGAACTCGAGCTGTGTCGGAAAACACTTTGGGAATGAGTATGCCCACGCGGCCAGACTTACAAATCCCTGCCTATTGTTGAAGAGCACAGCTAAGGCGAGAGAAAGGAGCCAGGAGTGGCGCAGAATGCAGGAAGGCACCTGACAAAGTAGGCGGGGACATCCCGCAGCATCCCGGATGCCAACTTCAGAAGGAGTGAGTCTTGACCCCTAAAGGAGAGGGGAGATCAGAAGACTCAAGGCTATGAAAAAGCATCCTTATCCACCGCTTAGCATAAGATTCTCTGGCCAGAGGCCTCAGCGCACCGTGGAGGAAACTTGTAACTAGGGGGTGTCTGCCCACTGACTGGCCACCGACATGTAGACTTTCAGGGTGGAGTGGGTCAACCCTGCAGAGAAACGGGCCTGCAGGAACTCCAGCACTGTACCAACTGGGCAGTAAACTGGGTCGAGCTGGCGGTCTCCGCACCAAGAAGTGAAAAGATTCCACTTCAGGGCATACAGTTTTCTCGTAGAGGGAGCTCTGGATTGGAGAATGGTCTCAACAACCGTCAGTTGAGAGACAGGAAGCTGCGAGTTGTGCTTTTTACAAGTGAGCGTGAACGACATCTCGATGCCGAACCGCCATCTGCTCAGATTGAGCTAATATCAACCAATCATCGATGTGGTTGAGTATGTGAAGGCCCTGGAGTCACAGAGGAGCCAGAGCAGCATCCACACACCTCGTGAAAGTGCGGGGTGAGAGTGCAAGGCCGACGGAAGAACCCGGTAAGCTTTTGCCCCCAAAAGCAAACCTCAGTAACTTCCATCCTTCTTTGGGACGATGAAGTACTGGCTGTTGAACCCACCGTAGGTGGCAGGGTTGGCATATCGATCTCCTGAGAGCACTGAGGAGAGACGGCCACCGTATAATGAGGTGTACAACGCTCTTCCCCAGAGGGGCCCGGCCCTCAGAAGTCCTGGGCCTTAGGCGTCAGGACGTTTTAGCTGAAGGCCCGGGAGTGCCACTCTGACTCTAAATTTTGAGGAGTACGAGAAGTGACGCTCCCTATATGAGGAGCTGGAACACGGTTGGTTGGGGCTGCTCCCGCCCAGCAGCCCCTGTTGACCACCTCAACC
>NW_015638954.1:92427-92980 GCF_001515625.1 Sinocyclocheilus rhinocerous | reverse complement strand
AGACCTCCGGTCGCAAGCCTCTTAGCACCGCTACGTTTCCGGGCGGTGACTGAGAGAAGCGCTTGCCGAAGACCGCTGCGCCCTGAAGCACCGTAGGTGGCAGGGTTGGCAGATCGATCTCCTGAGAGCACTGAGGAGAGACGGCCACCGTATAATGAGGTGTACAACGCTCTTCCCCAGAGGGGCCCGGCCCTCAGAAGTCCTGGGCCTTAGGCGTCAGGACGTTTTAGCTGAAGGCCCGGGAGTGCCACTCTGACTCTAAATTTTGAGGAGTACGAGAAGTGACGCTCCCTATATGAGGAGCTGGAAGAAGGTTGGTTGGGGTTGCTCCCGCCCAGCAGCCCCTGTTGACCACCTCAACCTCCTCAGAGGAAGAGAGATAAACACGTGCTCTTACGCAATAAATTTTTATCCCAAGAGCCCCTGTATATCTAACTTCTCATAGTCAGATAAATACTTCATTTTATTCCTCAGAATTAAATGCAATCAAACAACCAGACGAGTAAACACGGTCTGGTGTGATAAGATTCATATCAAAAATCGAAAATGATAT
>NW_015638954.1:70588-92145 GCF_001515625.1 Sinocyclocheilus rhinocerous | reverse complement strand
AAATTTTTATCCCAAGAGCCCCTGTATATCTAACTTCTCATAGTCAGAAATTTACTTCCTCAGAATTAAAAGCAATCAAACAACCAGACGAGTAAACACGGTCTGGTGTGGTAAGATTCACATCAAAAATCGAAAATGATATATCTAACTTCTCATAGTCAGATAAATACCTCATTTAATTCCTCAGAATGAAATGCAGCCAAACAACCAAACGAGTAATCACGGTCTGGTGTGGTAAGATTCACATCAAAAACTGAAAATGATGTAATACATGTTGCCTCGGCATCGCGCGAGCCGCTTGGTCACACAAACAATATCAATCTCCTCGGAGAAAAATAGCTGCAGCAGCGAGCTCTCACTCAAAGGGGGAAGAAACCGCAGCGTTGGCTTCCGAGCCTCGAGAGAGAGCGCTGGATCTAGGGAGTGCAGGCGGAGAAAGGGCGAGCAACCATCCGATAGATTCACGTGCGATCCCCGCGATCTGAATCGCCGCCGTCCCTCAGCAATAGCGGGACCAAAACGCAAGCTCGCAAGCACGGACACACTCCTCGGAGAGTGCCCGGCAGGAGCGGAGCATTCAGCGAGGAGAAGCACACTCAGCCCCTTATTTACGAGAGCTGACTGCGCGAGCTCCGCTCCCCAGTAAATGTTGCTCATAACAATATAGACATAATGCTTGTGCGACTGTAAAACAGCTCATCGACGTCCTCCACGTCCACCTCCTCGGAGAAAGACAGGCGGAGCGTCGAGCCCTCTCTCCGGGGGGAAGAACCGCAGGGCGGGCTTCCGAACCTTGAGAGAGCGCTAGATTTAGGGAACGCGGGTGGAGAAAGGGAGAGCCCGTCCCCAACCCGTCCGCCAGATCATGTGTGATCCCCGTGATCTCAATCGCCGCTGTGCCTCAGCAGCAGCGGGACCGTAACCGCAAGATCACAGGCATGGACACACTCCTCGGAGCGTGCCCGGCGAGAGCGGAGCGTTTGACAGTGGGTAAAGCACAATCAGCCCCCTCTCTTTTTCTCGAGAGCTGACTGCGCGAGCTCCGCTCCACAGTAAAGCTGCTCATTATAATGTTAGACATACTATGCTTGTGTAACTGATGCTTGTGCAACTGGCGAGCTCATCGACGGCCTCCATATCAACCTCCTCGGAGGAAGACAGGCGGAGTGTCGAGTCCTCTCACCTGGGGGAAAGAACCGCAGCACGGGCTTCCGAACCCCGAGAGCGGGCGCTGGATCTGGTAGGTGAGGAAGAAGATAGGGACTCGCCCGTCTACATTCCCTCCACCGGATCCATATGCGAACCCCACGAACACAGCCGCCGCTCCGCCTCGGCGAAAGCAGGGCCAGCGCCGCGAGAAACGGCGGTGAAGGCTCCCTCCTCAAAGAGAGCCTTCCAAGAGCGAAGCAAGGCAGTAACAAACGCTCGCCAGATAGCTTCCTGGTTGCAACGTCACCCGCCCATGACGTCTCGCCCATCTATTGGACTGATTTTATATGTGATTCAGAGCATGGTCACGCTGGGGGCGTCCCCAAAGCATTTCTGATGCAGCTCGAGTTCCTGAAGGGGTATCTTTATTTTCATAATGATAACTGAAAACCATGATGCAGGATGGGAAAGTAGTTTTCAAACTGAACAAGATTCATATGCTATATGCTATACACTGTAACATTTAATCAAAGATTGTATTGTAATGAATATAAACCACTATGAAGTTACACAATTATACAACAATTATATGTTCCTCATTAACATCCTCTATAACATATGTTGCTTTTGACTTCAGAGTTATCAGTACATTGAATTACCAAGTGTGTTCACATTATGGTGACACTAAAAAAGGAAGATAAGGTGAAACACTTTTCAGGCACAACGTGAACTTTAAGAGACTGTTGCAAAAAAAAATATGCAAATGGCCTTGGCTTGTGTAATGTAACTCAATTTTGTTGACTTGGTTCAATAAACATCTTGGCTAATTAGAATATCATGTCATTGTGTATTTTTTAATTGCATTGAGAACTTTAAAGACACCCGTAATACTCTCCTAATGTGCCTCCTATTAAGTCTGCAAAAAGCTATGCTATTTTTAATCAAATTACAGTAATCAAGTTATGCCTACACACACACACACACACACATCTTAATCAGGGAAGTGTTAATTGCAAAATTGAATGATTGTTTTCATGAGTCACCTCTTAGTTGAGATCTCATTAGCGGTAACTGGGTGTGTCAGTTTAATATTGTCTGCAGTGGTCTGAAGCTCCAAAGTGATGTCAGATCCCAAATGTAAATTACAAATATGTATGGCATATTACATTCATTAGTTCAGTTCAACCTGATGCCTCTCATTCAATGCTTTTTTTTTTCATTATGAGTATTTACTTTATTAATGTATCTGGTTTCTATAACAAGTTGTTAATTAGACACTCTTCCAAATTGCACTTCTTTTCTTTGCCAACCTCCAATTTCACAGTAGTGAATTCCTCTTCACACAAAAAAGTGATGTTTGCACATATCTCTTTGATGTTGTTGGCAAAGAGAAGCAACAGACACATTGAGAACCCTCACGCCATCTGTCATGCTTGTTGTACAGAAAAGTTCTTATTAAACAAATGCACTCAATATCAGAGATGTATCATTTATGAAATATTATTTGTTTCCACAACACTCAACTTTCTCTCAAATTTATTTCTCTTCCTCTCTAGTCTGGGATTTATGGCTGCACTTTTGAAAATAGCTGTTAGCCTCTTAACAAAAACTTATTTTGCAAGTTTTGATGGGGATAACAAAAAAGGCTTTTGAAGATAATTTTAGATGTATAATTTATTTATTTATTTTTCCCTGTTTCTCTTATCAGTTACATTTTTCAGAATTCAATGAATGGTTATGACTTACATATTTAAGTTGATTACAATATAACAGTATAGCCTATCATTTTGGTTGCATGCATGTGTTTGCAAAGTTATTCCACATTAGCTTTTAGTTTGAAAAAAGTTTGAAAAAAGAAAGAGTGCTATATATATTTTGTGAAAATAATTAGTAAATATTTGCATTAATAGTTTTGGGAAAAGCTGTATGCCTTTTATTGCATTAGCATGAACAATTGATTCTGTGATCTTTTCTGTGTCTTCATTTAGCTGATGTACTTGCTCAAAATATCCTTTTAACTTCATTACATGATGCTTTATGCTTCTGTATTCAGTAGTGGGCAATAATAGTGGTGATAGAAGCACACAATCACAGAGACTGATTAAAGCAACTTCCATTCTCCAGCTGAAGAATTCATAATCAATCTTTAACCTTCACAACAGGTTTCTCAGCACCTCCTTTTCATTCGACTTTGGGCTGTGATGCTCGCAGGCCATCAGCTCAACTCCTGGTGTGTTTGTATATGGCAGCATGCAATATAATGTAATGTTCTTTTGTTTGTTTTCCAGATTTGATGCCCTTAGAGTCTCACAGTGTGATAGTATTCATCAGTAGGAGGGAGTCGGCTGCCTTGCAGAGAACTGCAGTACTTATTTGCAGTCATGCTCGAGCAGTAATAATTCTCATGGTGCCAGACCTTTAAAACAAAGAGACAGAAAGTGAACAGTCGCTTGCTGAAGCGGGAGTCACTCAAACGGGTGAACTGATTTTGTGTTGCTATAGTAAACAGTTTGTCCCTTGGGAGGTGGTACATAAATCGGCAGCAGACTAGAATGATGAAGAACAGCTAAAACAGATCCATAATACAATGCTCCGTGATTCCTGCACTGGTCAAATTACTGTAACAAGACAAAAGTTTTGCACTTCTGCTAATTGTTATTGTTTTGACGAATTATATTCATGTCACATTTGTGTATATAAAGGACATTTGATTGGAAATAGTTTAAGTACCAGAATCCTCCTCTACTATACATTATGAAAGAATATGAGAGAGAAAGTGTGACTGAAACAGGAAAAGAAGGCGAGAGTGTTTAAAATGTAAAGATAGTACTGAGTAAGACCTCAGAGTCATTTCGCTGCCACAATTTATCTGTCAGAATGTTGAGGTGTAGTGCTCTGACAGTCTCTGTGAAGGTTTTAATAAATGTCTTGTCACCAGCTAACACTCTTTAAAGTCTATTGGGAAAGCAGGCCTAAGGCTTGGCTAGAATATCTCGACTGTGACTTGTACAAAGACTTTGTAAAGATGAACAAATGTGGTGGAGCCTGCAGAGATATGAGCTAATCACAGCAACAGTAGTTAGGCTATATCATTGATTGAGTAAGCCTACACAAGTGAAATGATTGTGAGAGGAATAGTTATCGCAGTCATGTTCCCATTTTCTGTTAGTAATAGAAAATTAAAACTTATAACAGTCCTCTTGACTGATTCATCGTTCAGAGAACAAGCTTTATGTAACCAGTTTTTAAAATGAACTGATATGGATTCAATATGCTACATTCAGTAGTTAAATTGGGTCTGAATGATCCGGATACAATGTTCGGGCACTGTCAGTCCAATTCGTCTATATATGTTATACACCAGTACAGCATTATGTCTTCATTTTAATGGTGTACTTGCTCAAGAATATCCTTTTAAATTCATTACATGAAACTATATGCTTCAATCTAATAAGTGGTTGATCCTAATAGTGGTGACAGAAATTACAGTTCAAATGTCTGCATGGGGTCAGACTTCATTAATTAATTAATTAATTTGAAAGAAATTAATACTTTTATTCAGCAAGGATGCACTAAATAAATCAAAAGATGTCAAACGATTTCTATTTGAACGCTTTCCATTCATTAAAGAAAAAAAACAAAACAAAGGATCATGTGACACTGAAGACTGGAGTATGACTGCTGAAAATTCAGCTTGGCCATCACAAGCATAAATTACATTTTAAATTAAAACAGATAACAGTTTTGTTTAATTGTGATGAAATTTCACAATATTACTACAATTAAATAATATTTTTGATTAAACAAATGCTGTCATGGTGAGAATAATCATTATTTTAAAATCATTTTAAAAATCTTACTGATTCCAAAATATGCAGTGGCAGTTTGACCCAGTTTGAGTCGTTTGACCCTGGATCCGCTCATGTCATACTCAAGAATCAAACCATTTAATTAACATATCATAAAAGCTTCAACATATCATACAGTTCACAACATTGGTATATATTCTTTTTTGGGATGTGGGAGTTTATGTGGGGAACAATCTGAACTGCCACTAGATTTTAGGGTTCGCAAATCAAAATTCTCACCTGGCTACACAATTGTCCATTTTTATGTGTTTGTTTGGCATATTATTAGCTCACACTTAAAATATGGATACATCTTTTTAACTAAATCAGAACAAAAACTTCAGGATTGTGCGTTTCATTTACTTTATAATCCGACTCTGTAAAATCAATATTACTGTATTAATGCTATTGATTCTCAGTGAATGTTTTCTCTGAGTATGAAAGCAAAGGATTGGCTTAGTTCTTGTGTTCTGTAGCCCAATCAAGCATTTAGTCATCCACAGTAAGAAAATGTTGCTATTGCAAAACTAAAACACACTAGAAAAACCAAATCAATAACATCTTAATAACTAGAAGGTGCATCTCTCCTTAACTATTTTTGACAGATTTTTTTATTTTAGGACAAACTGTGTTCTAGAACACTCGTGTATCCATATTTTTTTAAACATAACAGTGAAGAGAAATCCAACGTGACAGATGGCTAAAATTTACAATCATCTGTCAACTGAGATTCAGATGTTCTGGTAAATGAATAGTAGCTTGTTCAGACGTGCATCAGGAACACATATGGGAAAAAGTATGTCGTTTCTACAGTCCCCAATAAATACACTGAGGAGTCCCTTGTGCCAGATAGACACCAGTATATCATGATGACAACAAGCTGCATGTCCTGATTCACTACATTATTCAGAGAAACTTCTCTTTCTCTAGAAGATCATGTTCATGGAAAAAAAAATCCCCTCCTCAGCCTTTCTCAGCCCTACACTTTTAACAGTGTCTTTGTGATAGCCAGATTCTGATTATTTGGAATAATGGCCATTGTCCCATTCATTTTGACTGATGGCAGAGACACATTGTCATTTAGAGGGCTAAATTACCACCTGGGGCAGCAGCAGCTTTCCAAATGACTAGAGACGGTTAGACAGCTTGAGTCTAGCATTAATATCAGATTGAAATGGTCCATAGGGAATAAAATGGACACATCCCAAACCACAAATACTCGAGATTCAGATTGTTACAGTATAACTTAAATGTTGCAAACTGTTTCTCCTACATTCAGAGCTCAAATGGGAAAAGTTTCACTTTTATTACAGCTCTTGCTTGTGTAGTGATGTATTAGGTCTCAGCTGTACTTAATAAAAATATTTCCACTTATGGAGGATTTTTATGCTCCGTCTTCTCGTTTACTGATTATTTATTATGTTTTGATGAAACTTCAAGTCATCAAGTGCTGTTGCCTTTGGCAACAACTGAATTTTTCAATAGTGCTCATTTTATTCTCTCATCTGTGTTCCTCGAGTTTTGGGTCCTGATGCTGATGTATGTTTTCTTTGAAGGTGTTTCACCTCACCTGACAGAGATTAATGTATGCCTCTGCTTGCCTTGAATACAGACCATTGTTTTAATGACAGCTTTGTTTTACCTTTACAGGACAAAAATTACATGATTTTACAGGTGACAATAGAAGGAGTACAGTGTTTTTGTGCAGCCATACATTTTATACAATCTAAACAAAATAACATACCATGGTGACATATTATATACATATTTTCAGAACTCTGGATGTTGTTGTTAACCTGTATGACTTTCTTTCTTCTGCTGGAAAAAAAATAAATATACAAATAAATACATAAATAAATTGGCAACCAACAGTTGGGTCCTTTTAAATTCCATTGTATGGTCAAAAAATACAATGGAAGTCATTGGGAATCATTTTGGGTACCAACATTCTTCAAAATATCTTCTGTGTTCTGCAGAAGAAAGACAGTTATACAGGTTTAGAACAACATGAGCGTGATACAATATTTGTGTGGAATATCCTTTTAGCAATCAACAACAGCATATTTACAAACAAATTCATTGATATAAATATAATTATTATTTTAGATTATGCTTCTAAATGCTGTAAAATTTAGTTTAAAAAAAATGTTGTTCATTGTTAATTTGAAACATCTAACGCATTAACCAATGCATTATGAATTAAACCTTACTGTAAAGTATTCCTATTAATTGATTGATTAATAATGTGTTGCACTTGTATTATGTGCAAGTATTTTTGTTACAATACTTAGCTGTCAGGCAGCAGAGTTTCATACATTATTGAACAGGAGTTGCAGTGGAATTGGGTTTTGGTCAAGCCTTTTGTCCGCTTGGCAACAGAAAAGTTGAGGATCTAGCAAAAGGAAGATAACTGTTTTTGTGACTTCAGTGCTCTGACTTTGATGATCCAAATCAGTCTTGAAGTCTTTACTCACACTTTGTGGATACCTTGCAACAAAAGTCATGGCTGGAGACCCTCCTGACATGAAATCACACAACTATGACTGACATCTCTGACATCTGTATTAAAGTCAACCACATCTTCCATCATATCCTGTCCTTTGAGACTGTAAGCATGATTCTAGTCATTTTCACTTTTTCCTCATGCAGTGCAGTTCTAGGGAAGCCTCACCACTTTCCTGTGGAATGTCACTCGCAATACTCAGAATGCATTTATCCCTGGGGTCCCACTCAAACTTGGTTTGCAGGGGCCCTTATCAATCTGCTGGACTGGCAGTACTGAGGGAGTTTGTGTGTGTGTGTGTGTGTGTGTTTGTGTCTATGTGTGTGTGTGGTGGTCTTTGGCATGATAGATAGCGGCTGACAGCAGACATAGGACAGATACAAAATCTTGAGGGACAACATAATTATCCTCTTGAGGTGTTAGCAGTGGGAAAGCCATCTCTCAAGCCCGTGTTATATACAGTACATCAGTATGTACAAGTGTGTGCCTATATATTGACTGTCATTTCACCTTGACAGCTCTAAGATTTAATCTTTTTTTTTTACATTTATTTATTTGATTTTTATTTTTAAATATTCAGCATTCCTCAATAAACCTAATAGTTCAGTTAGAGCACTGTACATTGTCAATATTGCATGCTTTGACATGATTACTGCATATGAAATAAATAAACTCAATTCATTGAAAAATTAAAGTCAAATAAAAAAAAAGGGTTGTTACAGTGGTTGAGATAGCAGCTGGCTGATTAAAAGGACCCAACAATGAAAATTCTCTCGTCATTTACTGCTTTTCCAAGCATTAATTTATTTATTTCTTCTGATAAAAACTGTCTCCATTGACTTCCATAGTATTTTTTTTTTCTTTCCCATTCTATGGAAGTCAGTGGAGAACAGTAACTTTGTTACCCACATTCTTCAAAATCTCTTCTTTTATGTTCAACAGAAGAAAGAAAGTCACACAGGTTTGGAACAACTTGTGGGTAAATGATGACAGAATGTTCATTTTTGGCTGAACTATCCCTTTAAAACCCTGGCAGCTCTACAGCCATTCTCCACTGACCGGGTGATCTTTATTGTTTAACCCTGGTGCAAATGCATAGCCAGACTGTCATTATCAGCAATACTTGGGGAATCAGAGAGCCTTAACAGAAATTACATTTTAGAGTTTAAGTAGTAAGTTAATGTAGGTCATGCAAACATGTGGAGGTCAAAGCAAACATGTTAATGTATTATCTTGCAGTGCCTAAGTTTTGGAATAAACATGCAAGTGTATTCATAAAATCTTCTCCAAAGGGTTTTTATCATGCGGTGCATTATGCATAATATCACCTTAAGCATATGCAAATCATAAATAGCGCAGAGCCACTGCATGGATTGATAACGTCTGATTGGTGTTTTTATGACATGTTCTGTGAAGATATAACTACTGTACATATGTAAGAAAATATGAATTAACCCCCCACAGGTCTCATTGAATGGTTGGGTGGTGGTCAGTCTCATGACTGTATGTGTGGTGAATCCTTCTTGATGCTTATTTCCTCAAGTTTTTAAAATCAAACTCTTTGAAAGCTTATCTAAAGGTGACACTGATGGGTTCTCAGGTCTTATGACTGTAATCTATTTTCACAAAATATATAATTAATTTCATTTCAGGCTGCCTCAGAAGGATCAAAATCTTCTGAAAGGCAAAGCAAACAAGCTTAAGATAAATTGACCAATTGACTGACTTAATGACCAGATTTTGAAATGAACTTAGTTAACCACACACATTTATGAATTAGGTTTTTTAAAACTCTCTCTCTCTCTCTCTCTCTCTCTCTCTCTCTCTCTGTATGGTATATTGAAGTGCTATTTTAGCTTAACTGACTTGTGTTCACATTAGCACTGATATGAATAATAGGGTAACTAAGATGAGGGTAATAATTTAGTATTAAGAACATGTACTAACTATATGCTATAAAATTAAAGTAAATAATTCAACAAACTAAATTAGGTACACAGCAATCCTTTTTGACTGTGTCAATAACCATTTAAGGAGCACTGTACTTCATATTGATCGAGTGCTTCATAGAGGTTATAGTCAGAACTGAGGAATGTCTGAAATATTACTTTTATGTATTTATATAAATTGGTGTTTCTTCAACTTGAGGTGCTTTTATAGTCCAGGAGTTGAGTACTAAAGAAAGCAGAATTCAGAACTTATAATTTTATTTTATTAATTGTTAAAAGATCAAATTAAAAATGTAGATTTTATTGTTACCGATTTAAACTATAATAAACTATAAATTAGCAATATCACACTCGTAGCTGTGCGATATGGCTCTATATCAGCATGGCTGTGATTCGGCCGTAGGTAGGTAATCACAACCATGCTGATATAGAGTGATATCACACAGCTTCGATTGTGATATTGCATTTATAAAACAGGTCAACTGCACAAGTGTGTTAATAAATTAGAAACAGCCATGGAGGGTCTTAAAAACCCTTTTGTGTGCAGAACTACTTCCTTCCACCACAGATTCTAATCTCAAGTTAAAAAAGGGGGAGAGAGTGCATAGGGCCCAGAGGCTGAGAAAGGACCACAACAATGTCCCCCTCCCCTCCACTGAATGTGATTTTGAGGTGTCCGACTTAGATTGCCCACTGAACATGATTTTGCGGGGGCCCCATGGCAAATTCTGTGCAATGTGCCCAAAATCCCTAGTGACGCCACTGAGTTTAACAGATGAGTTTAAAGCCTCTATTACTAAGAAAACGTCACCTTAGAACTAGTGATGAAGGAACACTGAGTTGCTTCATTGAAGTTGAAAGCTTACTGTATTATGTAGAGTACAGTATTATGAGAGAGATGGACTGAGCGAGTGTGATTACCTGCATGTGATACAGCATTCATTCCTCAGGTCAGTTTCATATTCAGAATACAACATTAGTTTGAATGTCCACTGAGGAAAGCAATATCTTTGTCATAGTATCCTTTCAACGATTATTTACCATGAAAGTGCTTCTCAATGCATTTGTTGGCTGCATCTTACAAGGTGCTGTTGAAATTAAAAATAAATGTCTTTGTTTACAGGGTTGTTTCAGTCCCTTTCAAAAGGCTTCCATACTGACCCAAAAACAGTCTCTTGTCGCCATCTATCGGTTTAACAGTGTAACCAAATCACCAACACTAACACACAGACCATTTCTTAATAATAAATAATATTATTAAATACTACTATGATTTAGATAAAATATTATTTATTGAACAATAATATTTAATAAAAACATCAGCCATTCTAAAGGTTCCTAAAAAACTCAGTCAAAAGTATGAGTGTGATAGTGCTCTGATTCAGCATTAAAGTTATATAAAAATGTAACATATACTCACATACATATACACACACACACACACACACACACACACACACACATATACACACACACACAAAGAAAAACAAGTAGATAGAATAGACAAAATAGAAAGCTAGTGTTTGTTTGTTTTTTATTGTTTTTTAAATAAAAAAATAAAAAATAAAAAAATAAGATAAATATAGATAAAGTAGAATTAAAATAGAATAGAAAGTGCTAGAGTTAGAGGGTCAAAAATAGGTGGAACAGATGTGTTTTTAGTCGTTTATTGATGATGGTTAAGGACTCAGCTGCTCGGATTGATTTGGGCAGGTCATTCCACCAGGAGGGAACAGTTAATGAAAAAGTATGTGAAAGTGATTTTGGCTGCCTACAGTGTGTGATGCATGGTTTGCGAGTGGTAGTGATAGTAGGGATCTGGAAACACATAGTAAGAATTGGTTATAAAAACTGAAAACAGAAGGGGAACAAGTCAATGGTCTTTACACTCTTCGGTCTTCACACAAGGAGGGCTTCACACAAGGGCTGCCGCGACCGCTGCCGCGGTATACTAAGCTTTTTATATTCGTCTAACAAAACTCAAATTGAATTCAGCTGGACACACTTTCCTGTTTATCACAACAAATGGCCAAGCAAAGCGCCCGACACTGACAAGGTACGCAATACAGTACGAGACCAAACGTGATTTCAGCACGTCTCCACACAGTAAACAAAACAAGCATGTCCTAGCAACGACAACTGCGCTAAACACTGAGGCAAGGAATAAATACACTTACAAGCTGCTTTTAACTTCTGCTGATTGACTGCTTCTCACAAAGAGTATTTCTTTACACAGTTTTGCTGGCGCTTGAACACACTTTCCTGTTTATCACAACAAATGGCCAAGCAAAGCGCACGACACAGACAAGGTACGCGACACATTACGAGACCAAATGCGATTTTATAGTGGATTTGGTCATCCGCCATGATGCAACCAGCAAATGCATTGACCAGCGTTATTATCCTCTTAACGGTTATTACGATAAAGATATCGCTTTCCAAAGCAGACATTCAAACATGTTTTATTCTGAATATGAGATGGAGCTGAAAAATGAATGCTTTATCAGATGTAGGTAATCACACTCGTTTAGCTGATCTCTCAATATACTACATAATATAAAACAGTTACTTAAAATAAGGTCTGACAGTTCCTTCCCAGTTCTAAAGTCACATTTTCTAATTAGTAATGGGGGCATGGGCTGGTATCTATGAATTTAGCAAAAGTTGGCCATTTCATTCCATGTTTAAAATGCCATTTTCGACAACAAAAGATAAAAAAATTACAGAATTATCCAATAATGCATGTCTGTCCACTGTTGGATATTACTATTAATAAACTAGTGTGCGTGTGAAAAGTGTTTTAATAGTTTCTTTTCTAAATGTCCACAGTGTCAAAAGTGGCCATGGTTGAAGATCTTAATTCAATTCCTGAAATGTATTTATCAAAAATAATTCATACGAATTTGGTTTTATAAATAAATGATGAACTCTTTTAATTCAATAATAATTATGTAGCAGTGCTTTATAAACAAGAATTTGAATTTAAGTAAAATATTACAAATGTACTATGTTGAAAAAATTACAGAATTATCCAATAATGCATGTCTGTCCACTGTTGGATATTACTATTAATAAACTAGTGTGCGTGTGAAAAGTGTTTTAATAGTTTCTTTTCTAAATGTCCACAGTGTCAAAAGTGGCCATGGTTGAAGATCTTAATTCAATTCCTGAAATGTATTTATCAAAAATAATTCATACGAATTTGGTTTTATAAATAAATGATGAACTCTTTTAATTCAATAATAATTATGTAGCAGTGCTTTATAAACAAGAATTTGAATTTAAGTAAAATATTACAAATGTACTACGTTGACGTATTATTATAAAGTGTTATTGACAAGAAATATGTTGAGGGAAGTGTGTGAAAGGCTTAACTTTCAAGCATTAGCATTCAGGCTAATCCCAGAGGTGTAATCAATGTGGAAATACCCTTCATCAGCAGTATGACAGAATAAACTAGCGCGATAGCATATCAAAGTGTCTCGCGCCAATAGTAGGCCAAGGAGCTGGAGCTTTAATAAGGAAAAGTGGGATGGGTCAATAGCAACTATTGACAAGTCTGTATAGCACTCCTAAGACCTTCACTCTCTCTCTCTCTCTCAAACTTTCTTTTATACAGAGCTTAGCAAAGAGTGGTGTGCAGTAATCAGGCTTAGATCTGCGAATGCTAATGCGATGTCCTTGGGGGCAGACTCTTTTATGCTGGGAATATTTGCGTGCATTCTGCTTTCCCCCTCTCTCTCTTTAGCATGCACACATACACACATACACACTCTGTCTGAGCATTTGAGATTGCTGTTAAGATCAGGATTCCACAATGGGGATCAATTAGAGGAAGTTTGCCCGCCTGTATGCTGTGAGCAGCACAATATGAGATCCTTGTTGCCAAAGAGTACTGGATTTCAATGACACTGTTCGTTTGGACCACAGATACATTGCTTTGTGTGTGTGCTTTCTGAGGCACGTGTCTCTGTTTGTCTGCTTGTACAGACCATATCCTCATCCTCATGACCCAAATAGTGATGTCTGCAAGGCAGCATTTCTGTTCAAGACCTGAGCTCATCAATTCCCTTAAAGCTTATCCATTACTCTGCTATGAAATTTCCCTTTACTATACTGAATCTCTTTTCATCACAACAGCAGAGTTTTAAGGTATTTTCATCAAAACTCACTCTCAGTTCTGAGACAAAGTTAAAGCTTTTGTCCTTCTGTACAATCTGTTTGTAAACTTGGCAACCAAAAATGTTTGCCACATTTTTTAATTACTCTTTTTTTTTTGTTAAAACGAAGACACGTTGTGCATTTCTGCTCCCTGTTGATAGTATGGAACTGTCCAAACACATTTTCTCCTCAGAGACCGGCTTCACAGAATCTGAGTCTCAAAGTGTTTAGCTTTGTAATTATGACCAGAACTTTTTTTTTTCTTGTGGTACATCACTATGTCTGTGAGGCATTCCTGATTGTAGAATGACAGTATGACATTCGCAACTGATTTCATTTCGCACTGTTTTCTAGCTGGCACAACGCGATTATGTTGGCATGGATTTTGATTCATGAGGGGTCAAGATAGCTTGGCTATTATTGTTTTTTATTACTGTTTGGTCTTCACCAAAATGTATCCATATATCACATCTGTGTCAGCAAGTCAATATTCAGTGGATGTTTTTTGGTCCTTTCTTCCATTATTTGTAAAATAGTCTGCTCTCAGACTGGCAGACAGTGTTGATAGACTACAATCTACACTTACAATTTCTAATTTACATGTTATTTAGAATAGACTATGAATTTAAACAGGTTATCTTTGTATATTTAATACAAGAACAATGTAACGTTTAGCTTTTTGAGACCCAGCTATTATATATATATATATATATATATATAATTGCATTTTGTGAGTCTCTTAAAACAGAGCATATCACATTTTTTAATTTACAGTAATTATAGCTATTATTATTATTATTATTTTAAATAAGAATATGACATTGTTTTACCATGAAACATCATTGTCCTCTGTGATGGATATCAGTACATATGTTGAGACCATACAGGTTTTTAAAAAATGCCATGCCATTTGGGCTAAGTAAGTTTTTTCCCTTTTTTTCTTTCTTTCTTTGCTTCTTTCATTTCAACAACAACAACAACAGCAACAACAATACTACTACCACTACCACTACTACTACTACTACTACTACTACTAATTGTTTAATACATGTTTCAACTGTGATAAGATGTTTCTTGAGCACCAAAATCAGACTTGATTGATAATGTCTGCTGAAAATTTAGCTTTACCATCACAGCAATAAACTTTTTTTTTAAATTCAATTTTAAATTGTTAAAGAAATTACAATAGAATCCATTATTTTAAATTAGTGTAATATTTCACTAGTGTGATATTTTTATCAAATAAATGTAGTCTTGGTTAAGAGCAAAAACAACAACAACAACAATAATAATAATAATAATAATAATAATAATAATAATAATAATAATAATAATAATCATAATCATAATCTTACCTACCTCAAATTTTTGAACAATAGTGTGTTAACTTCCAAAGTTCCTAAACATCTATGTCCATTTTTTTAAGTACACTTTTTTGTACAAAGTGTTCATGTAGCTTGAATGCTGGAGCTAGACACTAGCAATGCCAAGGTCATGGATTCGATTTCGAGGGAACACACAAACTGATTAAATGTTTAACTTGAATTCACCAGAAATTGCTTTGGATAAAAGTGCCTGCCAAATGCATGAAATATGACTTTCTATGTGTATGTGTGAGACAAAGAAAAGAGAGCGACAAATAGACAGAGAACGATCGGAAGGACTAACGAACAGGCCTCAGCATGCTTTCATTTGTCTCCCCTGCTCAGTTTGATTAGCTCAAGGTATGGACAAGGAGAAGAAACAAAAGAGAAGGAATGAAAGAGCGAGTGAGGGCAGCTCTGCGAGAGAGGCGTACTGCCCCTGTGCGTGTTAGCCAATTAGAATGGAAGGTAAGTGATAATAAGGATTTGATTAAGTAACACAAGGTCAAGAAAATATGTAGAGAGACTGAGAAATAAGAGGAAAATGTGTGTCCAATATAGGCAGTCTAAAACTGAATAGGCCATTTCTGACCACCCATTCAATTTAGAAACTCGTAAGGAAATAATGTTTGCTAGAGTACAGTTGTCTATTACTCTCAGTAATGTTGGGTGAAAATCAGTATTGAATGAAAAAAAAAAAATAGACATTGATAATAAACTCTTCATTCATTTTTAATATTTTATATTAAAGAAAAAAAGAAAAAAAATATTATATTATATTATATTTTAATATTAATCAATTAATATTTAGCCTACAACTAGACAAACTGGTCAGTTACATAAAATGCTTAAACTTAATTTAATTTAAGTTTATTTATTTATGTATTTATTTATTTAGTATTGTTTTTTTTTAGACTGGTCACAACTTTTTGAAATTTGTTACATTAAAATGTAAATCGGTCTAATCTGAATCTGAAAAATAATACTAATGATTATTGGCTAACTGCTAGTTTGTCGGTTCTTAAGACACAGCTTTAACATGGAAGCTAAGTTTATGCAACTGGCCCAAGGAGTGTGCGGTGTGTGTCACTAAAAATGTCGTTCTCATCTTTGTGCGAATGAGCAGCGAGGTTTTGTCTGCTTAATATATTTCATGCTGAAAAAGCTATCATTAAACTACACTGAACCTCAAAGGCCTTCACAACAAACCACCAACATAAAAGTTTGGTTTAACTGAAGAAATAATGGCAGCAAGATATTAGTAAAATGCTCTGCTCAAAGAACTGCTACTTATAGTATAACAACAATAATAAAATTACATTAATTAAACACAATTTTTGATGAATTTGTATTAAATCCTAAAACACCAAACAAATAAATTGTAAAACACATAATTTGGGAAAAAAATATGCCCTATTATTAGTATTTTGTTAGACGGGTATAAAAAAAGCTTAGTTTACCGCGGCAGCCGTTGCGTGACGGCCTCCTCGTGTGAAGACCATCGACTCTAGATTTTGAATTGTTTTTAGCTTTATTTTTTGTTTTTCATTTAAATGATAAGTTTTGCAATTTTGTTGCATGCATTTGTCATTTTTATTTAATTCCTTTATTTTTAAAATGTGTATAAGTATTATTTATAAAGTTTTAACTTTTAGTTTTGCATCTGTTTTTAGTTGTTTTAATACTACAATTGATTGCTTCTGTTGTCCTCATTTGTAAGTCGCTTTGGATAAAAGTCTGCTAAATGACTAAATAAATAAATAAATCAATAAATAAACAATAAAACATTTTATGTGGTCCTAAATGAAAAGGTACCTCTGAGGAGTTTAACAAACAAATTATGTTTACATTCATTCTCTAGGTCTAATAAAAATATGCTGTGCATTTCCTTCTCCATTAATGCTATACAATACATATTATGATAAGTATTGATATCGAATGATATGGAAAAAAAAAATATTTTGTGATATTTGTATAGTTTTGGCCACATTACCCAGGCTACTTCTCAGCATAAAGGAGCACATAAGAGTCTCTCTGGGTTTGCGATGCATCTTTAGCAAGACAGCGTTGCTCTTGAGGGTCTGCCACCTTTCCAAGCGCTCCACCATCTCACATGCATTCAAAGCCCAGAATTAATGGTCTACCGATTGGTTGCTTCTCATTTCACACTGAGGATCCAAACATATTTGACGTATCCGGTGAAGGGTGGCTAATTATTAATTCATGAGCCCACACAGAATGCAATTGAATATTAATGCAGACCTTTTTGTGGCAAGCATAAAGATACATGAGGGGAATATGTGGGGGTTTTGTGTTTTTAAAAGCATGCAGACAGGAGAGAGCACAGTCAAGTGGAAGACGAGCGCCAGCAGGTTTTGATTAAGAGAGCAAGAGGGAAACGAAGGAAACACTTAAACTATGTTTTCTGAACAGTGCGCTAAAGTCTCATTGCTATTCATTTCCTCAGACAGTGTTTTGTGTTGTAAGAGTTGTATGAAAAGTTTATGCGAATTATTTTACATTAGCATTTTAAATCAGCACTTTTCTTTCTTTCTTTCTTTCTTTCTTTCATTTTTAAAGTAGTTTTTGTATTTAAAGGAAAAACAAGTCAACTGGCGCCTCTTCATATAATGCTCCACTTTCTTTCTTTTTTTTATTTCTCTTCTCAAAAATGTCATAACTTCATACAGTAGTTCTTTTGTTGATTTTTTTTTTGTTTTTTTTGCTTTGTTACTTTTTGGGACTTGCTCATTGGAAAGGCCAATCGAAAGAGTCAAAATGAGCGACTGGACCCATTAACTTCACCCAATAGTTTATAATAGCGTCTTGCCCAGTAGTGACTTTCATTCCCTTCTTTTTCTATTTTCTTTCAATTTATTTATTTTCACAATCTACCAACCATCCATTGTTCTCCTCTGCCTCTGTGTTCTTTCCCTTTCTCCATAGTTTTTATTATTTGTATTTATTTTTGAGGTGTTCATTTATCAGCGTCAGAACAGGAGCCTTATACTCAACAGACTAGCATTTATTGATTATTCTCCCCAAAAACAAACCAAAAAACTGAGAGGACCCAAACAGCAAGCAAACAAAAATAAACAAAACAATTTGGTTACACACAGTATAATTTTGACTTTTTTGAAGTGAAAAGTCTTGATAAGGGAATAGAGGACAGAAATAGATATACAGCTCACTGACAGGAGGATATGTTTGTAGCATAGAATAAGTTGCTATAAAGTGGACAGTGTTTAATGAGCTGTACAGACTGAGGTTTTTGTATGAGCTTACATCATTGTGATTTGATAGGAGGACACCACCAGGAAGACACTTATTGGTTTTGCTCCAAGACACGACCAATCATTAGCACTGAGAACCCAGACCTGTCTCTCTCCCACACACATGCACAAACACTGAGAACAGGTGATTTCTGGGGACCTTTTACCTTTGATCTCTCTTTATAAACTGACCCTAATCAAGGAGTGAAATTCACTCAGAACAATAATAGAGCACATGCACATTGAGAGGAGGGATAATGAGAAGATTCCAATTCACCGGATTCTTGTTCTCTCTTTTTCCTTCAGTAAGACATGATTATAGTGAGTGATCCGTCATGCAGGAAATAAGTACATCTACATAATTATAGAGTGAAGAAATATCTGCAAAAATAATATGGGCCCAAATAATACAGTGTGAACTGAAAAGTTTCCCATCTCAGAAGCACTGGGTCAGCAAATTTAGTTCAGATTATTTAAAACTTTCGATACATGCTTAGAAGTGTTATGCAAAATATGTGTAATGCACATTCAAACAATTAGCAATGTAATGAAACCTTGATTCAAAAATCCAGATTTATTTATTTTAAAAAATCTAATTAATTATATGATGCTCTGATTAATTCCAACAGTGTTTTAGTGCCATGTTAAAAATAAATATATAAAAATAAATAAATAAATAAATAATCTAAATCTATGACTTTATTCTCATAATGTAGACTTTTATTCTCAAAATACTTTATTCTGAAAATATTATGACTTTAATTTTATTGCTACAACTTTATTCTCAAATTATAATAATAGAGCACATGCACATTGAGAGGAGGGATAATGAGAAGATTCCAATTCACCGGATTCTTGTTCTCTCTTTTTCCTTCAGTAAGACATGATTATAGTGAGTGATCCGTCATGCAGGAAATAAGTACATCTACATAATTATAGAGTGAAGAAATATCTGCAAAAATAATATGGGCCCAAATAATACAGTGTGAACTGAAAAGTTTCCCATCTCAGAAGCACTGGGTCAGCAAATTTAGTTCAGATTATTTAAAACTTTCGATACATGCTTAGAAGTGTTATGCAAAATATGTGTAATGCACATTCAAACAATTAGCAATGTAATGAAACCTTGATTCAAAAATCCAGATTTATTTATTTTAAAAAATCTAATTAATTATATGATGCTCTGATTAATTCCAACAGTGTTTTAGTGCCATGTTAAAAATAAATATATAAAAATAAATAAATAATCTTAATCTATGACTTTATTCTCATAATGTAGACTTTTATTCTCAAAATACTTTATTCTGAAAATATTATGACTTTAATTTTATTGCTACAACTTTATTCTCAAATTATTGACTTCAATCTTGTAATCTTAAATTTATTCTATTTTTATTTTACGTGGCACTAAAATGCCATCATAATTAATCGTAAGTTCAAATATTCATAAACAATGTTATTTATTTATTTAGTTAGTTATTTAGTTAGTTAGGTAATACAATTATAAATTAATTTGTATTTATATATAATTGATGAAAAAGCCCCAAAATTCAGTTAATTCAATACATTGTTGTGTTATATTTTTAGTGCATTATTATTATTATTATCATTATCATTATTATTATTATGGTAACACTTTATTTTAAGCACCAATTCTCACTATTAACTATTAGCATACATATTAGTACTTGGAAATTACATATTAGTGACTTATTCTGCATATTATATTAGTGCCTTATTTTAGATCCCTTAATCCTCCTGCTCCATACCTAAACTTAACAACTACCTTACTAATTAAAAAGCAGCAAATTAGGAGTTTATTGTTAGAAACTCTTGTGAATATGTGTGTCACGGTCAAGGTGTGTGGAGGCAGGCAGGATGACGAGGACTACAAGGATTCAAATAAGGATATTTAATGTAGAGACAACAAGGCAGATACGGGTAGATGAGACAGACAGAAGGGGAAGAAACCACAACAAACAGTCCACAGGGGTGTTACAATGTGAATGTATTCTCTATTCTAAAGTATTCTAAATTAATATTCACTAAACATATCTGTTGAGCATTATATTGTATAATATACATTGCATTATTTAATACACATTGTATTGAATTATACTGATATGAATTATATCTATTTGGTCCCTCAAATTAGGCCATTTTCATAGATGCATGGCTACCTGTGTTTGATCCTGTTAGTGAGACGTGTGCTTGCATGTCATCTGTGCTCACCCATGTGTGCATGTATGCGTGCATAAGAGCACAACCTTCATCTCTTTGTCTCTCACATACCCACACTGGTAACATGCTTACATATGCTGCTTTGCGCATCTCTTTTAAGCAGTCATAAATGTCAAAAGGCAGAACTGCTCCTCTTACAACTGCACTGATGGGTTGTTAAATGACAGTAATGTTTGGTCTAAAGTCTCTAGGGCGGGGTTTTCATACAAGCTCCGTCAGGATATGATGCCTCTTTCATGTTCTTTTCACTTGTTATTGCAAAATGCTGGTCATCAGATTGGTCGGTGAAACATGACAGCCTGTGATATCGTCGTTGAACGCAGAAGACTGGGTTTATTAGGGCCTTTAACACAATTCAGATATCTGACGTGGCATTTCAGTAAAGTGGTGAAGATTGCTACACCGCTCCCAATCACAGGACGCATTAGATAGAGAGAGAGAGAGAGAGAGAAAAACTCTCATGGATGCGCTGAACAGCTTTCAATCACACCCCATGTTGCCATCAGTGCTTAACATATCTGCTGTGAGCCCTGTCAGCAAAATATCCCTGTTGTTGCATTTAGAAAGACAGACAGAGATAGATAGAGGAGAGACAGAGTGGGGAAAAAGAAAAGAGGACCCAGACATTAAAGGTGAAATATGTAATTTATGTGCAACTAGTGTCAACAAATTTAGCTTGACACATTTTTTAAAGTTGTCAGCTTGGTCTTTCCTATGCAATTATATAAACTATGTAATTTCTAGCTGCTATCATATATATACAGGTGCATCTCAATAAATTAGAATGTCGTGGAAAAGTTTCAGTAAATCAACTCACACATCAACCCGATCACTTTATTTAGCGTTCATGTAAACACTACATTCAGATTCATCAATTGAACCAAAAATTGTGCATGTAAACGTAGCCAGTGTTGTAAATACAACTTAACCACTGATTTCTAGTTGTGTCCTCTTTTGGAAGACCAAACAAAGTAGTTTCGCTTTCACAACGAAACACACAGCGTCTCCACGACATGGCGGCGGCAGCGGCGGCAACAATACTACAGTGAGAATCAAAGTTACACCTTCTT
>NW_015638954.1:36211-70370 GCF_001515625.1 Sinocyclocheilus rhinocerous | reverse complement strand
TTGGGCGGTGTTATGCAAATCTTCCCACACAGTGACGTAGACATGTGGGGGCATGTTTAAACTAAGCGTCTTAGGCGTTTTAGGAGTGTTTTAAAAATGTGTTAGTATATATATATATATATTGTTTATTTTAATATGTTTTATGTTTTGTTTTGTGTTGTTTTGTTTTGTTTAATATAAATATTTTATGTGTGAAAATACATTTCACTAAAATTATATTTAAAATTTTAAAAATTACAATTAAAAATAATTGTATAAATAACATATATTAAGCTGTCATAGAAATGTCTGAACTTTGAAAACATCACACACTTCACCTTTAAAGAGTAACAGAACATCACAATTAAAGAAGACGAGGCCAACAAACTGTAAAGCAGAGAGAGAGAAAGTAGTGATGACTTCTTGGCTCACCATTAAAGGTGAAGAATGCACAAAACCATTGAAGATTGCAAGGAAAAGGGTGAGACTGCAAAGAACGGAGTGACAAGACAATACAAAATGCAAGCACTGAGAAACAGTGTTAACAATGGGGAATTTGAGGTGAGAGAGAAAGAGGGAGAGCAGCCGGCGGAGTCTGTAGGGAACAGGTACTACTGTATGTATGTGGGTCAGCACATTGCATCCTCAGCATTTCTTACAAGCAGCCTTAGCAAACTTGGAAGGGCATATCAGTCGCTCCCTGTTTCGCTCGCTTGCTTTCTCTTCCTGTCTCTATCTTGACCACCTGTCTGTTTATCTTAAATGCATGTGTCCACGCCAGTGTTTTTGGACAGCCTTCAAATCGGTCACATTATATTATGCATCCACAGTGCCTTTAATGGTAATTTAAATATTCCTTGAATGTACTTATGCAAATGATTGAACATTTAATGGCCTATAGGATATTCAAATCCACCATCTATGTATGAAGAGTCCCACTGGATTCATGCAAATGATAGTAAGAGAGACAGAGAGAAATTCAGGGTCATTGGTTTTACATTTGAATTAGTGTCTGTAATCTGGAAAGTATTAAAAAGTAATTTATAGCTTGTAAGCAATATCTACTCACTGTAATATGAAAATGCTGAAAGCTGCATTTTTGCCTTTGCAAGATAAGCCTCTTCATATTTGCACAGAAAAAAATGGGTTATATCTTCCCACCCTCTCTTGCACTTTACACTCCTCCTTTCCACAGTCTGTCTCCTTTTTTGGACCTTTTGCATCTCTCTGTTGTGATTTTCTTCCCATTTCTTTCGTTTCTGTTAGTCATAACTTGTGTGTGAAATGGCAAAGAATTATGTGTCAGCTTTAGTGTCAGTGTCTGCATGTTTTCATAGGATTCAAGATTAAATTTTCTTGCTAAAAATGACCTAACTCTGTTTGAGAGCCTTGTTTGGCCACCCTATGTTGGGCTTGGGGTAAAAAAAAAAATCACATATAAGGAAAGTAATCAAATCAACAGTTTGTCATTGTACAGTAAGTCTGCTTTTAACTTTGTAAGTTAAGAACTTTGTGAAATAAAAAACAGATAATTCTAAGTATTTAAAGTAAGTCTACTTGATTTAAAATCCTGTAGCTAATGACTTAAAAATCCATCCAAAATAATCATACTGTCAGACATTTCTTTTTTAAAACATTATTGTTGTGTTTAGTTTCTCATACTAGAAATGATTTGAAATTGACTGGGTGCTTGCCAAGATGGACCATATAATAGCTGAAGCTGCTTAACAAAAATATGTATAGGAAAAAAAAAGTTAAGATAAACTTAAGATAAATTAAAAAGTCTCAAGATAAATTCTGTTTGTTTGTAAGTTTGTAACAATGTTCCTAAATGCATTTATTTTAAAATCCCTAAGAAGTTCTCGCTAGGTAATAAACATAATATTTATGCTGTATTGCCTAGTACGGAGTGTCTATGTGCAAATGGCCCGCCTTGTTGGCAGAGGCTATTTACACTAACTCCGCCCACCAAAGTCTGAATGGGGTAGTAAACACCACAAAACACGCCAGCTCCAGTGGTGCAGTTAAAGCGTGTACTTTCGTTTTGACACGACCGACCTGAGTTCGAATCCACTTTTTGCCGAACTTTTTTCTCCCATTTCAAATCTCATATCATCGGAAAGGCATTTATTTTCAATAAAGATGGAGTAAATAATCAAAAAGTTGAAAATAAAGTATTGGGTAGGGTTCGGGTAGTTGTAGGGAGGGCTTTATTGTCCCAATAATGTGGCATCCATTTAATAATTTGAATTGACATTTACACTAAATATGTTATTGCATACTGTTTTACTACAATACTGAGGTGCATATAATTGCTACTATTTGCAATAATTAGTATACATAGCAGAACATTCTGCTATTTTAACATAGTGTAAATAGAATCTATAGCTATTTGCATGTAGTGTAAATAGCATATCGCTAAAAATATTGCTATTTTCACTTAGTGTAAATAGAATACATTGCTATTTGCTCTTAGTGGAAAATTAGTTAGAAAATATGCTATTTTCACGTAGTGTAAATGGCATCTAATTGCTATTTGCACTGAATAGCATCTATCTCTATTTACACTTATTGCAAATAGCCGCTGCCATTCTAGTAATACATGTGCTATAATACATTAAATTCAATGAATTCATAGGAAAACCAGACAATTCTGTTACACTAAGTTTTTTTATTTTTTTTTATGAGCAACTTAAATTTCTGCATTAACTGTTCTCTCTTGCAGTATGTTAAGTATACAATTTTTTTCCTTTGCTAATTCTGTGTTGCGGGGTTAATGCGGCTGTGATGCGAGTGTTTGTTTGCCTCTCTAATGGTGTTGTGTTGTGCCCCCCCCAGGGTCACTGTACCCCCACACTTTCAAAACAACGTGTCTGAAACACTGAAAATTTAACTCGATATACTCAGCAGTTTTGTTAGGAGGGGAGAGGGATGAAAGAGGCTTTGATAAAATAATTCCCTTAGATAGCAGCATCAATTCGGCTTCAGGGAGAGAGGTAGAGAGAGAGAGGGGTGAAATGAGGAAAAAAAAATATTTTGCCTGACACTTTGGCTTTCCTGTAAGCCTTTTCTGATATTTCCCCCCTAATTTAGAAGCATCATTTACATTTTGCTCATTAGAATCATGTGCACCCTCTGAGGGTATCATTACGGAATCAGTCCTGAAGCTTCCTGATGGAAGATTTCTGCCTCTCTCCACTCTGTCTCATCTCTTATTTGCCCTCTTAGTGTGACCCTCTGAAGTAATTACTATATCAACACATTTGGGTTCAGATCAACATTTCAAACAGAACAACATTTATCATTTTTCAAAAGGCTTCCTTATACATTCATCTTGTGCCTCTATAGATTTGGGCTGGGTGGTACGATCATTTTCCAGACAGTTGGAATTGTATACTGTTTACAATGATGTATGGTCTGTGGCGTAATTTTAGAAAACAGAACAACTGTGTCAGATATGAACACTTCCAGTGTAACCAAAATAGGGTTTAAAAGACATTCAATATTCAGCAATTTCTTATTATCAATGCTGAAAAGAGTTGTGCTGCTTAATATTTTGTGAAAACTTTTATTTTATTTTTTATTTACTAAATAGAAACCCTCATACAGGATTCCTTGATAAACAGAAAGGTTTTTTTTGTAACAATGAAAGTCTTTACTGTCACTTTTATCAATTTATTGCATCCTTGCTCAATAAAGTATTACATTTCTTTCAAAAATAAATAAATCAATAAAAATTGGGTTGAAATTCCAGCACAAATAACTATATTGTGTTGTGTACCATCACTGTGATTAAATAATTTCTTCTTGTACAATTTTATGTAATTATTATATAACATATTATGATTATTTTATATTATAAGATTAATATTATATTACATTTATATACATTATTCTCCAATTCCCCTATTCGTTATACAGGTTTTGCTTTGATCATACTAAGGAGGGATATCAGGAATTCATATCAACTAAATCACAAGTTCACATTTTGCATGCTGTCAAGCTTCTCCATCACCTATACACTTCTTGCTTGGCACAGGATGCTCAATAGTCGTTACTGGTCTCATGTCAACGTGAGGTCCCTTTTTTTTACACTACTCAAGCTTTGTGGTGTATTCCTGGTGTATGTATAGGGCCGCCTGTGAAGCCTGTGGCTAAAGTACCTCCATCAGCCCCTTTGGGCAGGTGAGTAATGGAGGGCAATGGATCGCCTTAATGGCCCCTCTGAGTCAGGGCTGGACAGGGATGGGTCTCCCCTCAGGAGAACAACCATCCCTCTCCATGACACAGTGAAAGAAGGGCTGTAAAGAGGGTGGCAAAGAGAGCAAGTAATGTCTCAGTGTCAATGTGTGAGGATTTTGTCAGCAGATGAATAGACAAAATCATCATTATTATTATTGTTGAGTGGAGACAGAAATTATATCATGGCAAACATTTTAAATACGTTTTCATATCAGCTTGAGTTATGCCATCTTTTTATACTGTGTGTTTAAATTCAGCCTAGCTTTGGGCTATATGCAAATCTTTTGACCAGAATGTAATTCTATACCATATTTCACATTATGTCATTTCTGCCAATGCTATGTATTTCAAATTTAATTTGGAAGGAGGTCCTATTATAGTAGAAGCAGCGGGAAAAAAATATCAATGTAAAATTCATGAGCACTTCATATGAATGCAAATATACTCACTCAATGGATCCCTCATAATTCACTAATTATTAATGTATTATTCAAAATGGGAGATGGCTCTTAATTATTGAATAATATGTTAGACTGTAATCCAGATTTTAGTAGAATACTGGAAATTACTTGGAGGATATTGTAGACTAGCTGGCAAAAATGTCTCTTTTAACATGACCAGTGCTTGGTTGCTTTAAAAATTTCCATTTTGAAAACAATTGTTCAATCATATATTTGCATGGGTAATTAACCAAAAAGCCTGAACATTCATTTGACCCATTTTCCATACATAATGGACATTAAACCTGCAATGGGCTTCATGGGAAATGGCCCCCAACGTAAAAGGAAATTATGTGTAATTATATGACTAGGTGGTCATCTAGCAAAACCTGTCAACTGAAAACCATTTTATTTTTTCATTCCCAAATCTGTTTTGTAGCTAAAATTATGATTCATTAACGAATCATTTTGAATAAGATCAAAGTCACATGCATGTTCCAGGATCTGTGGACTTTTGTGTTTAATTTTGTGATCTTAAAGTCATGTGTGCCTTGGCACAGAGCAGATTACATCGTGAGAGTTTGTGTGTGAGAACATATCGCATGACACAACGCTGTGGCCGTTCTACTCGCCTGCTCCTGTGAATATTTCTCAGACAGATAACCGGATGCCCGACAGGGCACTATTTCGCAGGCGAGGGTTATGTAACCACGACAGCCTCGATGACGGCATTAGACAGGGGCTAAAATAAAAATAATTTGCCTTTCTGTTTCCTAACTCCTCACCTCACACCCAAAACTCTCCCTGTTATCTGTTCACTCGGTGAGAAGAAATTGCCCTCAGTCCTGATCATGACATATCAGAAAGACAAGGCTGTGTTTTGACAGACCTCCGAGCAACAAATGCATTTTATCAGAAGGTCAAACAGAGGGAAGAAAGATAGAGACATGATAGAGTCAAGCGTCTGCAGGGTAATTCTCTGTATTTACCCCCATAAAGTTCATGCATTAGCCCATGCATAGGGGAAAAGTAGCTTAGCTTCAACTGAAAAAGTGAGCGGTGATATAAAAAATGAAGAGTTGACTGTTGACTTTGTAAGAACAAAGGCAGCATGCCAGCGGCCCACGGATGACACAGCATCATGGGAAATTAAAGCCTGACAAACAGATGAGGTGTCAGAGCACGGAAAACACTATTTTTCATTTTACCCGCTTCTACTCAACAGGGGAGAGGAGCTTTAAGCAGGAAAGGGGAAACAGATGAGAAGATAGAGGGAGAGATGGATAGAGGAAAGACAGGGAAAAGATAGACGGAGTGATAGAAAGTGCGTCTACAGGAGTATTATGTTGTCTTTGTAATAGAGTGCCACTCTTTTCCCTGTAGAGATGCTGAGGTGTCATTTTAGGCTGCTATCGGTTAACAGTGTGGCTTTAGTGTGACATATGACACAGGTCTATAGGGTGTGTGTGTGTTTTTATCAGTTGTATTAGGACAGGCGAGATAATACACATTGTTCTGAGAGCACCTTTGGGACCGTGAAGGGGGTGTTGGGCCTTGACGATTTGGCCCACCGTAGGTGCTCCTGAGAGAGGCGACGGGCCGCTTAAAGTGACCGGGCTGTGTGGTTGTGTGATAAAGTGGAGCGTTAAGCCCAGGCATCTGACCCACGAGAACTGCTGCATATTGATTTTTCTCTTTCATATATATATATGTGGATTCTAATAGAAAAATTCTCCAGACAAAGAAGCAATGAGTAAATACCAGTGCAGTGGGGCATGTAAGCCACGAAACAGCTTAGTGGAGGAATAAAATCAAACTCCACAGCATAAAGGGACCAGGACAATGGGGGATACTGAGCTTATTCTAATAGGCAACCCAAGGCACATACATTAAATCTGATTCCAAATGAACAATGGACTGCCCTCACCCGTTCCTGTAGGTTTTACTTACTCTTTATTATGGGAATAAACTGTAAATAACGCAGAACATGCAATAGATGCAATACACTGGCATATATGTTGACAACCTTGTTAGTAGTTAATATTGAATTTTCGCATTTTATATTTGGCAGGTAAACACTGCAAAGTATGGAAGCCTGCTTCTGCCTCAGGGCAAAAAAAAACAACAAAAAAACAAAAACAAAGGTAATATAAAGGTAATTGCGACTTTTTATCATGCAGTGTCTTAACTTGAAATTGCTACTGTTTCTTAAAAATGGCAAATTTAAGTATCATAATTGCAGCTTTGTTTCTTGATATTGTTACTTTATATCTCAAAATTTGGTTTCATCACAGTTAACAGATCACATTTTTTTATATTTTTGTCTCACAGTTTCAACTTTACATCTTATAATGCATCTTGAAATTGCAACTATATATTGTGCAAATGCATCTTTGTTTCTCAATATTGTTACTTTATATTTCACAATATGACTTCCTTACCTTCAGGCTGACTGTTTGTCTCTATTCATATCTTACAATATGACTTAATATCTCAAAGTTTAACATTTATATTTATGTGACTATATATTTCATAATTTCAACTTTGAAATTTCAAAAATGTGACTATATCCTGCAGTCTGACTCTATCTTGAAATTGCAACTCTTTATAGAAATTAAGACTTTATATCATGCAATTATATCATGCAAAAAGTAACAATATTGAAAAACAATCGCAATATGACTTCATATCTTGCAGTTTGACTATATCTCACAATGTGACATTATATTTTGTTTCATATATATCTTGCAATTGTGTTTCTTGTAATTGCAAGATATTTTGTAATATTAACAACTATTTCTCATAATTCAAACTTCATTTTTTAGAGGTTATAACTTTGTCTCACTTTAATTTACATCTAAAAAAATGTACTTTCCTTTTTTAAAACTCCGTCTCACAGTTGCCTTCTTATTATGAAAATTGGCTTCCACACTAAAGATGAATCCTTACAAGAAAAAAAAAAAGAAGAACAGACCAAGATACTACACCATGAGAGTTTTGGACATGTACCATGGTAATGCAATTGTATTCTTGGCATTTCCTAATACCCTGTAAATATCATATTACATTTCACTTCCATGGTATTTTCTCGTGATGACCACTGTATCATGGTACATAGTTCTTTTTACAGTGTAGGCAGTGTCTCTCTCCTCAGTGGGGCTAATGTACAGTCCTCAGGCCTTCTGCATACTGTGAGTGTATGAAACATGTGGAACACCTGTGGTATATGAATGGGAGGATGAATGGATCAATAAGTCCCTTTCCCCTCTTCCCTCATCCAGGGGCCCAGAGCGCACATTAATCTGTCCACAGACAATATCCATCTGTTGCCTAAGCAGGGACTCAAGGTCTTGGCACCAGAGTGACTATGTGTGTGTATGTGTTGCTGTAGTGTGGTATTTATCAAGCAGCCAGAAGGCGTAGTCCCTGTTTGACCCAGCACATAACTCCAAACCTCTGTGTTGTACAAAGAAAAGCTATTACTAGCATCCGTAAATGGATTCTGACCGAGGCAGCAGAAATTGATACAATCATGATATCTTGAAAGCACACTAGCTTGATAGCTCCTAATAATGTAACCTTGATAATTTTATATCTTTACATCTCACGTCTAGGATATCAGAAATCCAGCACATTTACCATGCCCCCTCTGTCATTCAATATGTTTTTTTTTTTTTTTACTACAAGTTTCTCTTTTTTCAAAGGTATTTCTCTTTTTCTTTTTCCTTTTCAGTATCTTATTGTGATATCTCTCTATTATGGTGCTATTTTCTGTAATTACAGTAAAGATTGTGAAGATTACACAGGTGAAGTGTGTAATTTCTTTAAATCTGTTTATTTGAGCGGCCAGACGGGGTGCGGCATTGATTCAGGGACTACTAAACAAGGCAGAGAGAAAGAGAGTTTAAAACTTGTTCAGAAATAGTTGCTATTTTTCAATTTGGAGCTGCTAGAGGGGCTTCTATTTTCTCAAACTATTACTAGGTATCATTTTTGCCGGGGCTATGCAACCTTTGCACTGATAAGTTTTGTGTGGGAGTAACAGTTTCCATCAGTGTTCACATCTATTTGTTGGTCCTGGTGGGTGATGGCTCACGGTTCCTTTCATTTAACTCCTTTTGTTTTCAGCTTGGCAGGTGAGTCCCTTCTCACCATCTCCAGACATGTCTGAGAATACCTTTGGTCTGCTTACCTGCAACGTTTTGAATGCACTTTGTGTGAATATCCTGAGCTGCCATCCATGTAGCAGCACAGCTGCAGATGGCCAGTAGCTCATCCACGGTACAAACTCACCATTGTTGAGGAGTTTCTTGGGTGTACACATTCTCTATCCCTGAATAATGCCAATTAATTGCATACTGTGTTGTCAAGTACAAGATTGGGAGAGTGTACACAAGACCTCATGAGTCTTACTGTTCATGAATATTTTTTTTTTCTCCAGGAAATTATTTAACAGTGTCCTCATTTTCTCGTTTAGGTTAAGTTCCATGAGAGCTTTGTCAGTCTTAAAGTCTAAATCAGAAACAAAAAATGGCCCCATTTATTTATACATTATAATGCATGTTAATAGTCTTATTGATAACTTTAATTGTGAGATTGTTGATTGCTGATGTGGAAGCAGCTTGTACTGTACATTTACTGTACTGTATGTTGTGCATGTGGATTTATTCTGCTGTCAGTATAAAGACAGGCTGCAAAAAGGAGAAGAACATTGTAGTGTATTGTTGGGTGTTGATGACAACTAGTATTTAAAGATCTGGGCCAGTAACTGTAAGTTTGTCAGTAGGGATGCAGTGACATTCTGGTCAAATTCTGGTTTCAGTAACACTTTAGCATACTGGCTGTTTATTAGTATTTATAAATAACATATTAATGCCTTATTCTGCATGACCATATTTTAGATCTCTTAATCCTACCCCATACCTAAACTTAACAACTACCTTACTAACTATTAATAATCAGTGAAAATAGCAAATTAGAATTGGTCCCCAAACTAAAGTGTGACCCAGGTTCCATTAAAAAATATTTTCATTTGTGAATATGAGTAAAAGTCTTGTTTGGAACAACATAAGAGTGAGTAATGACAGAATCTTAATTTATGAGTGAACTATCCCTTTAAGGTATAACTGGAGGGGTTTGTTGCAGCCGGCTGTTGATCAGGTCAATAGAGGTGTGCTTCACACAACATTTCTTTACAAGCCATTGCCTCTGTATTTGTCAGTCACTCCTGGTTCCCTTTTCTTGTAGCTTGTGATTATTTAAGAAGCTCGTCTTGTGACACATGAGTTCAGGCAGATAGACGAGCAGTGAATTCTTACAGCGCCTGGTCAAGCCTGAGGGAATCCTGAAGCTGCCTAGAGCTATTCTACAGACCAGACTTCAGGTATTAGCTTTGTGACCAGGTTCTTTAGGGTGGGACCAGGTCATTGATTGGTGAGACCAAAGGCTTTTTTGTCCCTGTGTGGGTTCAAGGTTCAATCATTATCAGTTTTTAAATCAGCTTGACTCTATGAGATTTTGTGGCCTTAACCCACTGAAGATCTCAGTACAATGAGTCTCAATGCAGTAGAATAAGTCAAATCCAAAGTATAATAGTTTATTTCCTTTCTCTCCTGTAAAATAATAGCCAAAGAAAGATGCAAGCCTGTTGTCCAAAGTAGCTCATGGTTCTATAGCTGCTTGGCTGCTGGTTGTGAACCTCACAACACACGTTCTTCATCTCCGGAGAAGCTCATACGGTTGATGTGTACAAGCTGACTACAGTGACTGCCCCATCTGAGGTATGTGGGCCGATGGCCAACAGTTGCGTTGACAATTGCCTCAACCATCTATAACAGCAACTTCCTGACAGTGAAGCTCATGCTATTTTCCATTGTGTAGTTGGTGTTTTTTCCTTGTCAGAAGAAAGTACAGTCTTTTAGCCTGCCAGACTCTGCGAGACGGATTTCCTGTTGAATGCTGATGTCCACACGGAGTCTTTCCAGCTTGTTTATCATGACTGGCTCATAGATATTACTGCTGTTATGGGAAAATTTTGAATTAGACCGGTTGTTGTGGTCTGAATCCTAGTTTTAGCTATTCTTTAGTAGACGGTTGCTTATGCACACAAGCAAACACCCCCGCACATATACTGTATGCATAAGCAGTATGTAAGTGCGGGCACACTTGGAACATTTAAAAAAAAAAAAATCTCAAGTCTAAAGCACACCAAAAAAATCTTTCTTATATTTCATCTTTTCAAATATGCAGTGTTTGAAATTGCTCCTGAGCTGGCGCCATTATTCATGCATTGAGCTTAAAACCGTCATGAAGTTCAGAAAAATCTAAATCACGCATCATCGATGTCGGTGTTTTTACCTGTGAGTCACTCTCATAGACACACACTTTCACCGAGCACATGTTTTATGCATCTGGGTATTATCATATCCCCCACTTGACTCTAATGTTGCTAATTTCTGTTGCACGGAAATGCACAGATGAGATATCTAGAGGAAGAAAGTTCAGCATGTGCATTCAAGACATATTGACTGTGGGCTGAAGTGGTGTGAGACTGATGTTTATCTATTCTTATCATGACAAATACTTTGCCACCAGGTGAGGGGTCAGTTTTGCCCACCTGCGGGCATCTGGCAAAGTTGCCTTCTTGCATAATCGAAAATCCACTGAGCGGCCTGTATTTGAAAAGTGAATTCAGAAGTAGCCCAGCATCACTTCCTGCTCAGAAACATTCTTTCTGAAAGCTTGTTTTGCTCCAAAATGTTTGAATGTCAAAAGGTGGCTTGCACCTCCATTTTCTTTTAGGTGGTTAATTAGAGAATGCTTATCATAGCCACATGCCATGCCTCGGCAGGGACACAGCACCCTAGCGTTGTAAAATTAATTATTCCACTAATGTGGGCCTTGCGCATGAGAAACGGCACAACTCTAGCCCAATAGCTCATTAATCTTCTGACGGCCTCTCTTGAGTTTGCAGTGAAGTGGTGTTGAATTTCAATACACATCTTCTTTTTTCACCTAACCTTTACAAACAGGCTTTTTTATACAGGGCAGTTTAACGGCAAGGGGTTTCACACCTGCAGGACAACTACATTTACATTATACAAAGAAAGCCCATAGGAAAAATGTATTGCTCAGTGGTTGCTCTTCCTAAGCTCAGGAGACTTAGATAAGATTCTCATATATCTCTCATTTAAGTATCAACAGCATTTCAGATGTTTCTCCTAAAATGCCTTAGGAGAAATGGAAGTAGACACAAATGAGACATGAGAAATATTTGAGAAAAAGAGTCAAAACTGTCAGTGGTTGCTCTTTCTAACCTCAGGAGACTTAGTTGTGATTCTCATGTATTTCTTATTTTAGTCTCAACAGTGTCTTAGATGTTTCTCCCAAAAATCCTTAGGAGAAATAAAAGTAGACACAACTGAGAAAGTTCTGAAAGAAAGGAATCCAAAATGACAATGGGAGAGAAACGTGTGAGAAACATGGCAGATCTCTTTATTGTCTTGCTCTAATCTCTTGCAAGACTCCATTATAAAAATGTTTTACTGCTCAGAGGTTGCTTTTTCATTGCAATGGGGTTTTTCACCTTGTCAGGACAGTAGGAGTAGAGACAAGAAACTATTAGACAGGTGAGAATTGAACAGGAGCAGGAAAGTACCTTTAGCAGGGATTCAAACCCATGTTGTCTGAGGTGCAGTTGTGCATTCATGTTGATGTGCTGCCCACAAGGCTATAGCGATGACAGAGGTTACTCTACGCTCAGGATACTAAGGGCTGATTCTCTTATATGTCTCAATGAGATATCAACTTCGTCTTAAGATGTCTTCAGTTTTATTTTAGGAGAAACGTTAAACTTTTACTAATATTGTAAATACTAACACTATCATTTAAATAGCATTAAACATTTCAGAATATAAAGGGTTACTAGTTTAAATGTTTACATTTATCTTCAGTGTCAAGTTATCCTAGACAGAAATGAGGTTACTTTAAGATCAAATGGAGATTTTTGCTTGAGTCTCCTGCTTCTCAAACTTGTCTCCTGAGACAAAAACTCTAACAATCTCACAATGGTCTTCTTTAAAGCTTTAGAAGAGATCTCAACAACATCACACACTGTGCTAAGATTTAGAGACTCTGGATCTCTCACGTGTCTCTTTTAAAGCTTTAGAAGAGGTCCCAACTACATTACACACTGTGCTCAGATTTTTCTCCTACACTAAAGACTCTAGAGCTCTCACATTGGTTTCCTCTAAATTTCAGAAGTGATCTCAATAACTTTACAAAGTGTGCACCAAGTCAAATGCCTCAATATGAGCTCAAACATTTCTTCCATATGTATTAATAATCAAATTAGTCAATTAATAATCAAGACTGAGTCATAAGCCATTTATGTGCCTTTCAGCAAAGAAAGCTCCAGGTTTACATTTTCTGTAAATCAGTTTTGATTAAGGCATCCGGTACATTACTATTTCCAACAACAAATGATGTGCCTAAGTACATAAACATTGTCCTATAAAAAGTAACATTATACTTATTTATGCATAATTTCTCTCTCAATATAGCCATATTAACTCTGAATTTATGATTTCCCCCGCTTTATTTAGTGCCTTTCAAGTACTTGACTTGATGCACATTTTGTAAAGTTGAGCTCTCTTCTAAAGCTTTACAGGAGACAAATATGAGACCCCCAGATTATTTAGCTAAAGAGAAAAATCTAAGCACAGTGTGTGATGTTGTTGAGATCTCTAATCTAAACTTTTGAGGAGACAAATGTGAGGGATCCAAAGTCTTTAGCTAAGGAGAAATATCTGAGCACAGTGTGTGATTTTGTTGAGATCTCTTCTAAAACTTTAAAGGAGACATATGTGAGACCACCAGAGTCTTTAGACTAGTAGAAATATCTGAGCACAATGTGTGATGTTGTTGAGATCTCTTTTAAAGCTTTAAAGGAGACCATTGTGAGAGTTTTAGAGGTTTTGTCTCAGGAGACAAGTTTGAGAAGCAGGAGACTCGGGCAACAACAATCTCCATTCAATCATAAAGTAACCTCCTCATTACTGTCTGGGAGAAACATTTGAGATGTTAAAGAAATCTCACTTTTGATTTTTCTTTCCTATGGGAGGTGCTAAACACACACATTGTGCAAATGACATAACAGCATGGTTGTCAAATCATCAGGTCGGTTTACATGCTAATGCATGCTCAAGTCACACTTTTTGGTAGACAAAGTATCAAACTGGAAATCAAGGTGAGAACAGGATGGAGACGTGCACTGGTCTCTCATATGGGTACCACGACTCAATATGGACTCACATTGACCGCAAAGCCACAGTTCTGACCGTGGTACTTCCAGTTACATAGATGGCAGTTATAGACCTATAAAATAAAGAGTTAAGCTAAAAACATACTTTATGATTCCAGCTAACATGGAACATTGCCAGAACTTTGTTCTGGTGAAGGTTCTCTCAAGTCATGAATAAACGTTCTTCCAGTAATTTTAATAGAACATTTGCTTATATTTATCTGGTCTTTACTAATGTTCTATAGCGTTAGCACAAAAATTTAATTTATACATCGTTCATGGAACATTTTACTTCTGAAACATTTTAGTTGGATGTTCATCTAATGTTTTTAAATGTTACTATTTGTTTAAAAATTTCCAGAGAACATAAAAAAACAAACTTTTCCATAATGTTTACATGTTCCCTTTTTGTACATTTGTACAACCAAGAAAAAATAAAAAAGGATGTCTTAAAATTTCAGGGAACATTTAAGAAAACATTTTTAGAACATAATTTGTTAACTGGGACGTTATCTGGTCTTTAATAATGTTCTCAAAACATTAGGACAAAATGCTATTTAAAAAAAAAATGCTGCTACTTGTATCAGAACATGTTTTGAACAAAATTCAAAAGTAACGTTCACATAATGTTTGCATATTTATAAAATGGAACGTTCCCTTAACATTTGCATAAAAAAATCTGCACATTTAGAAGTAACATTTCCTTAACTTAAGCTGAACATTAGCAAAACACTGTTGCTTTTCATTGCTTTTTTATACTGTTGCTTTTTGTCCAACAATTTGTCTTACATTTGTTTGTTTGTTTTATTGAGACCTAACAACTTGTTTTTAAAGTATTAAATGAATAATTAAAATAGGGAACTTCTTTATCATGAAAAGAGGGGTGTAGAGGGTCTCAAAAAGCAATGCTTGGTTATAGGTTATTAATAGGTCCTTTGGGGCAGGACACACTGACTCTGAAATTTTGCTCTCTTGTCTACATGCCTGAAGCTGCTAAAAGTCTAAGATTGAATTGCGCTTTTCCTGAAAACCAGCAGGACATTGACTTTCATCATTTCAAAGTCATTACCTTAACCATAGGCAAACCTCTGGTCTCATGTGGAATTAAACCAGATTTAACATCTCACATTTTACCCATGCATGTCACAGTCTTACACATAAAATAAATATGATGAGCAATTTCTCTAGGTGTAAGGATTAGCTTTTACAGAAATGGCAAAAACTATGTTTTTTCTGTCATGCGAAATTACCATTCACCTCATGTAACCTTATTCTGTTTTAATGAGGGAGAGTAAAGCCATTTTGATGTTTGTGTTAATTACAGTTTTAAAATGAGTGATGCGAGCAGGAAGTATAAGACTGCCATAGATTTAAAGTCAGCACTGATAGAGTCGAGAGCTAAATTGCTTCCATGTAAACCAAAATAAAGCACAACAAGTTCAAGGAGCAAGTCATTCAAATAGGACAGACAAACCAATAGCAAGTGCTGTATGAGTAGAATTATTTGTGAACACTGGAAGATGCTGTACCTCATTTCACTCTGGACCAAAATGGAATGGACTTTTTTGAGAGATTTTTCCACACTCACTTCCTCTAATTGCCTCTAAGAGTGTACAATTGCCTAGGAGAGAGTGCTAGAGTTTTAGGAATTTCATAACTTATTCACTGTGTTGTGTATTTCTGTTGTGTGAATTCATTTAAATGAACTATTTTCACCCAATTTATTCAAGCAGTGTAAATATGGCATAATTATGTTGTAGCAGCATTTTTTTCTTATAGCTCTTTAGATCTCTCCCTTTTCCCCCTCTGCTAAAACCTTTTTTTCTGATGTAAAATTTAGCCTAACTTGTCATTTTCAGGTGTCTCTCTTCCTGTTTCATCTGTTTTCTAAAGAATTTCCTGACTCTTAACACTTATAATTGCACTTCTGTTTCTTTCAGGAGGTGTGAAGTTGCTTGACTTCACCAGCTCCGCTCCTTTGACTGCACACCTTAGTATATCACACTGCCTTGAAAGCAAGTGTAAACTTTGCCTCAGTTGTTATATCTCCATTGTAAAGTTCAGCCTCAGTGAGTGTAAAGTTGACACGAGCTACTCTGGGCTGCCTAGCAGGATCAGACTACTGAATAAAGGGCAGCTCTCCGCTGCTTATGTTGGCTGTCAGTCTAGTGCAGATTTATTGGAGGTAATAGCCCTGTGATTGAGTGACAAGTGGAGGGGGTTTACAGCTACAGCTGCGGTGTGGAGGGGATAGATTCAAGCTGTGTGAGTCATAAAGAGCATGCAGAAGGAGAACGTGTGTGAGAGAGAGAATGAAAGCGAGAAGGAGAGTCAGAAATAGGGTGCACGGGTCATCCTACATTGATTTCACAATCACAAATTCACAGCCTCTGGAGAAGTTCAGGAGAAAGCTGTATTCTGCATCGACTTAATATAGGACCTCTGCTTTATCCGAGCACCTGTGTAAAACAGACTGGTCAAACCAAGGTTATACTGAATAATGTTAAAACTAACATTTTAATATATACCATTTAACAAATTAGCAGAAATACAATATTAAAGGGGTCCTATTATGCTCTTTCACTTTTTCAACTTTAGTTAGTCTGTAATGTTGCTGTTTGAGCATAAAAAAGATCTGCAAAGTTACAAAGCTCAAAGTCCAATTCAAAAGGAGATATTTTATTTAACAGAAATTAATTTTCAAAAACTTCAACGAACGACTCGTTTGGACTACAGCGCGTATTTTCCGGGATTTGTGATATCATAAATATCGATGAATGGATGAGACCTGGTTGAGCTGCACTAGAGAAGACAACGAGTGTTATCACTATGTCAGAGACACGCTAGCTTTCCCAAGGCAGACAAACTAGGTGTTGTAATAATGTAAAATGTGTGAAAAATAATGTGTTTTTCGAACAACCTAGTATGAGAGCCTGTTCTAGTACACCCCCAAAACAAAATCAAGACTTTGTAAAAGAGCATAATAGGACCCCTTTAAATATGAGTAAAATGCATGCTATGTAACGTACATTAAAAGTACTGTTGTTCCTGGCTGTGTGTATCACCTGCAGCTCTGCATATTCTCAGAAGAATCTCAAAATTACTCATACACAAATGTAACATATGTACATATATTACATTTCCATATCTAAAATTGCCATTTGAAGTCATAGCACTTGCATATTATTGCTCTTTTGTTGATTTTGTTTGCGTCTATTGTCCACATTTGTAAGTCGCTTTGGATAAAAGTGTCTGCTAAATGACTAAATGCAAATGCAAGTAAAACATATTTAAAACCTATTAGATTTTGAAAAAATTTCATACCCATACAAATGTGTACAAAACCTATTTTGATATTATATTAGTAAATACAAAATATAGACTTATTTTTAATGGACTTTTTAAAAATTTCGATAGGACAATATAGACAGACAGGAAGTTGCATATATAAATAAAATATATAGCTATTGTTGACATATGGTTGCTACACATAATAACATAAAAATCATCATATAGATATTACTAACATATGTACATATACAAATTTTCTGTGGGGATTTTATATGTCAAACACTTATTATCTTCATCTATCCAGAGAATGTACAAGTAAAAATTAAATATATCTTATAGCTAAAATATATGGCAATATCACTCTTGATATAGGGGTTTATGTCTCACCTGTCTGGATCTGCCTTTTGTCTACATTAAATATCTTTATCGGAACCCTTGTCGTCCTCGTCTTCCTGCCTGCCTCCACACACCTGGACCGTGACAATATGTAATCTATTATGTATCTATATAGGTAGGAAAGAGTGGCTGCATTTCATTTTTAACAAGATCTGTGTTAATTTCAATCTGCTCTTAATAGATTCTGTGATCCTTATTGGACTCGACACCAAACCCACAGCTCCTGAGTAAATGCAGCAAAACAATGTTTATCAGAGTCAGAGAAAGGGTTAGAAATGGACACGTAAAAACTAAATTAAAAACTTGACTAACACTAGACCACATTGGAGAGAGAAAAAAAAGACCATATCTAAATTCATACGTTACCTACCTTGTGAAAGCAATAGCTTTTTATTTTATTTTATGCAATGAATACAATGAAAGGCCTAGATCTCACAGATAAAAGGGCATATACAATGTTTCTTTTCTGATGGTGACATAACTAGGATGGTAACTACTTGAATATTACTACACATTTAAACACAGCTGGCACTCGCAGTGCCATTTTTGGCTTCCAGTGTTCTTATAGACGCATTTTGTTTTTATCTGCTGAACTGAGGGCTGGTTTGCTGGATATTTATAAACCACTGCTGTGACTCAGGCTAATTACACTGGCTAGCTAGTAAACAGGTTGAGCATGTACTTCAATTGGCTTAAAAAATGATTGCATTAGTAGAGAACACAATAGGAGTTTGATGAGAAATGCTTTTACACAAATACCATAAAGTAATTGCATTCCTGGGTGCCTCAAAAAGCAACTTGCCAAGAATATGCTGCTGTCTGATTTTATTTTATTATTTACGTTCTTTCCCCGCAACGGTCATTATTCTTTGTTCCTTTCGGAATCATTGAGATAAATCTCACACAGAGTTTTAACGCAGAACAGAGGAAACACAGAGCATAGTCATTACCGTGAGCAGATTGGACTGAGTTGATGCATGGCTTAATTCATATATAAATTAATTTCGAACCCGTTTGAGGGTCCTGAAATGCCATTCTTGATTGTTTCAGTTCAGTTAATCCCCAGGGGTCAAACTGGATGAACACACTTAATTAGCGCTCGTTCTGTTGTTATGCGACAGACTCTTGCTATGTTATTCACAAAGGGCCTCAGGTAAATGTCCTCACGTGAACAAATTAGATTTCGGTTCAATTAGTGAAGTGACCAATTAATCAGGAGATCCTATTCAAAGATCATCCTGCCTCTCTTATGAGCAATATCATTCATCAGAGGAAGAGACGGGGCATAAACAAAATCACCAACTAATATGCTTTACGGCATTCAATTCACCCCAGACAAACCGCAAAAGCAGTGGAACGCTTTGCCAGTTTCCATAGCTTCAGCTCTCCATCTGTTGAGAGAAACTGCATTCGCCGTCCTCAGCTGAGCTGCTATTTTTACAAGCGAATGGATGCTGCTCCACATCATTTCCATCAGAAAGCAAGGGATGGAGACAAAGAGATAGACTGTTTAGCTTGTATTCGGTTCCAGTGGCAAACAAAGGACCTCAGACGTCGTCCAAATCTAGCAGGGATATTGTTTGCGTTCGGATTGTGTATTAGCAGCCCGAAGTACACTAGCGTTTCTCTGCCGGATGATTTGCCTAATGCCACAGTCGCAACCTATTTATGCAAATGAAGTGCGATGCATCCTCTAGGCTGGATTTTGTCAGTTTAATGTGTGTTTGTGGGTGTTTCGTGTTCAGAAACCTTTTTTTTTATTAGAATGTGCATTTATACTAGTGTCTGTGAAATACCATGGAGGAAATAGACCTTAGCATATCAAGTTCCACCGCTATGATAATTTGCCACGCATGTGTAGATAAGGTGTGTGTGCATGCTCCACTTGCCCTTGCCCAAGGTTAATCTGTCACTTTTAGTGTATATTTACATTCATTCTTATCAGCTTCTCGCCACTCATCTGTCCGTGTGGATCCAAGCCTTGTACCTAATCACTTCCCTTTAAAATACATGAGTACACTTCCACTCTGACACTTCTCACTGTCTGTCCGTCTCACACACACACACACACACACACACACACATTCTGCCTCTCATGGTCTGTCCTGACACAAATACATTCGCTTGAACAGCCTAGGTCTACTTTTACACTCTTTGTTCTGTCACCCTGTCCCCTAATCAGAGGAGAAATAAAAAATAGATAAAGAGGGTGAGTAGAAACCGAGAGAGAAATGTTTCTGTTTGTGGTTTCTTCTTCACTCAGGCTGGGCTGGTAACTAAGTAGTTTTGGACATATACAGCTTTAGGCACTCGCATAATTTTCCACCTCCGCTGACCATTACTGTTTTTGCAGATCAGAGCGAAGCAAATAACATTTAGCACTCTTTTACTTATTCATTGTATAATTTAAGCTAAATGTGTGTACATCTTTTAGGGGCGTTTTGATGATACTGTGAACATGGAATGCATATGCACATATGTATGCCTGATTCTCTGAAATGTTTCAAGAAGGGCCAAACAGCACTGGATTTTTTTTTTTTTTAAGTTTGCTCCCAAAATAATGTCTACATTTTATGATTTCAGAGTAGACAAGGCTTGTATATGTTCATTTCTAGTGTTAAAGGATCATCAGATTATCTAATGACAGTCATGGATCAAGCACATTTGGAATGACTTAATTTTTGAGGGGTCTTAGAGGTCTTTGATATATAAGGGGCTAGAACAGGCTGGGAGCAAACAGAGAGATTGCACAACAATTGCAGATGACAGATAAATCATCACTGTCCTCTGTGTAATTGGTTTTAAAATGTCTCTTGCTCTTAAGGTTCTTTTTTTGCAGTTGATTGGTTTTTGACCATATACCAGATATGAATGTTTTTGCTATAAAAGACTAAGAGAGTATGTAATTTATCTATTATTTGTGACAAAATTCAATGATTGACATACAATGTGTGCATTTTTTTATATTAACAAATAATCTGCCTTTCCTTTTTGTCAGACATTTTTTAAATTACTTACTGTTGAGGTAAATGTGACCAAATTTCTGAAATGAAAAAAAAAAAAAGTATTTTTATTATTTATTTATTTATTTATTTCCCTGTTCAGTAGTCATATCATGGAAAAATCATTATAATAACAGTCATCGATTTTTTTTAGTATTTTTAAAATCTCTTAAAAACTCATAATATTTGAAAACTGTTTTCACTGACTCACTCACTCACTGAAATAGTATTTTTTGTATAACTTCAATAATCTTTGTTTACAACTTACTACAATCATGCACTATCAAAATAACTATATTATATATAAATACATTGCATGGATTTCGTCCAGTAAAGTAATATATTTGAGTATTTTGATAATATCCAGTGAAGTAACCAAGTAATATATTTAGACCCTTTGTTTTCAATATCTGTCCATCCTATGCTTGTGTTTGCATAGCTTGACAGACAGCTAAAACGGTTAATTCTCTTTTTAAATTGTTTTCTGTTAAGCAAGTTTCTTTTTCTTTTATTAAAAAAGAAAAGAAAAAGAAAAATGTATTATGAAAATACATAAGATATTTAATGAGATGAATTGGTATAACAAGCATGGGCAATATGACACATTAGCCATTCACTGTTTTGAAGGCATGTTTAAAAATGGGACGTCCGGTCACCTTACCTTGTGATTTTTTATTTATACGTTGCATATTCCAGTTATTTATGATCATACTGATAAAGCAAATCATGTTTTTCTACACCGTGTGTGGCATATTTATTTTGTTGTGCAATGTGGCGGAAGTATAAATAGAAATGCCCTTCAAGAGTGTTGAAGCCTCCCACAGCTCTCTTTCATTATACATTTCAAAGTAAGCACCCGATATCTAGAATTAAAGATATGAGACCTTAGTCGAGGGCCACTTTTAAACTCAAATGTGAGTTCCTGCTGGTGTGAGCAATGGGAAACGGCTTTTGCTAAAAATGAATTGGAACTTTGCTAATCACCAGCAACATTTTTAGCCTTGTCAATGTCAATATACAAACATTTCTTATTCTGGTTGTTGAATTTAAATCTTTGTCAGGAGACAAAACTGGATTACAGAAAAAGTCACTAACCCTAACCCTAACAGTTTTGGCAAAAATTAGGAAAAGGACCACTGCTAACATTACATGACTACCCTGTTACATGCTGCGCTGCACTTTGTGCCAAAATCTCTGGATCGAAGCAAATCTTGCTAATCTCTCTCTGTGCTCATGGCGATGCCAGGACCCCTCAGGTAACCACTGAGAATCCGAACAAGCACATTTGGAACACAAGATGAGCAGCTTTCAGTTTGAATACAGTAGATAACTGGCCATACTCCAAAACTGGAATTATGTTAATGTTAGTTCTAATAATAATATGTAAATCACCACATAAATTTGACATTTGATGGAAAGTGTTTTTTTTTTTTCTTATGCTGAAGGCCAAATTATAACAGCCTTATCCCTTCGCCAAAATTTTGTCCAGTTTGAGTGAGTGAGAGAGAACGGAAAACATACATATATGTATACATATACACTACTGAAACAATTCAAAATGATTTTTTTTATTAAGAAATTTAAATCAGCACAACATATTTTCAACATTCAACATAAATGTTTATGAGCATCAAATCAGCATGTTAGAATGATTTTAAATGATCATGCGACACTGAAGACTGAAGTAATGCTGTTGAAAATTCAGCATCAAAGAAATAACTTGCATTTAAAATATCATTTTGCTGCATTTTTGATCAAATAAATGCAGCCTTAAAAAGTAAATGCAGAGTTTGTAACTTGAATTGCTTGCTCATAACGCCATCCTGTTGTGGTGACGACAGTTTTTGTAAATGCTATTCTCTCAGCTTTTTGAAGCTATTGCAAGTGTTTATTTAACAGGTCTGCAAACATCTATGTGAATTTAAATGGATCCATTTATACAATTTTGCCTTTCTCTGGTGGACATCTAATAGTGTGAGATTGACCAGACTGTTTTGATCATTATGACAATTAGCGAGAGCGCTGACAAGCAATAGCCGTTGTATATGGTCTATGCAAAACAATTAGAAGCACATATAACATACAGTCTAATAACCCATTTGAGCAGTTTAGACCATTTTAACAGCCAGTTGAAAATAATTATGTGTTTTCATGTACTTTTTTATATGTGAGACATGGAGTTCCCAGGATATCTTGTTCTTTTGGGAGTTTGCAGGTGAAATCTTTATAAAAGTGCATGCCTCATATGCCCTCGGTCATGCAGTATGTGCACTCTGTATTAACACTTGGGGATTTTGTCGGTCATGTAGTGCAAACTTGGCATTACAGAACCGAATGCAGCAAAGCCATACAGTACAAAGAGCCATTGATTTATCTCTGTATCTTAATTTGACACCTTGGTCTCATTACAAGTGTATTCATCTAAGGTTCAGCTACCAGGGGAGAGTGCGAGTGTGTGTTGATCCATTTTAATGCTGCCTTGATCGTTATCCCACATGTCTGTCAATTGACTTTTAAGGCATATCCTTTAGGGAAAATTCTGTTTCCTTGATTAGAGCCCAATCACACATGCAAAAGGGTATCCGAGGAAACATGCAGTCTTGTCAGGAGAGAAAAGATAATTGGGGCTCCAGGTACAGGTTGTCCTTTTTAAGCTGTTCTCAGGCCAGTTAAGTTGGGCCTCATTACTCAAACAAATGCAGTTAAAGCCATCACAGCAGATCTAAGAGCAGCACATTATGTGGAAAGTTGACCACCAGTGTAGTAGCACAAACGACCCTCTTCTCTTGTTCATTAACGCAACATGGCTTTAATGAGTCCATATTCAGATGTTATTAATGAGCTGAAGCTGTTTAACTTGGTTCTGGTTGGCAGAAAAAAAGGTTTGGTGTTGTTCAAGGTCATTCTGCTACAATTACTAAAGTTTGGACTATGCAAATTTAAAGAGAAATTAAAGAGAAAAGAGAAGGCAAGCAAGTTATTTAACCTATAAGTCAGTCACACAATGGAGATTGGTACACATTTAAATAGAAAGCTATTTTATTTGTGAATAAATTGTAGTTATAATTTGTTTTCTTTTCTGTTTCTCTCTATTTTTTTTTTGCCTTAACAATTAAAAAAAAAAATGCAGCATACATCTAAAATTTTATGCCACAGAAAATGTAATGTTAGAAATGAAGGCATCATCTATGCATCTATACATGGTGTTTTTTTTTTCTTTTTTTTTCTGAGGAGGCAGGGAGGCAGTGCCTCATTAAAAAAATATTGCATGAGAAAAGCCATGGTACAAACATAAAGCAAAAATTAAATCACTAATTTTTCCAACAGCAACACCAGTGGTTGAACTAACAGCTGGAGGCAGCATCTCTCTTGCCCCCTCTAAATTTTAACAGACCCCAAAGCAAACCCCAATTGTGCTTTTTCGTGATAAACTTTCTCTCCATTTTCGTGTACATTCTGCATCTACAAATTGGTCTGAATGAATAGCTAAATAATGGTTTTAGACTAAGACTAATTAACAAGTAAACAACTCACACACTTAGAAATCACTGCTTTGTGTCACATCAGAATCAAACTTGAAATAACTTTAAAACATTATATGTACATTTTAGTGAGAATTCAGTTTAGTGAAATAAAAGAACACCTCCATGTCCGCGACCAGTGTTTACTGAGTTTTGATGACTAATGATCTGAAAATAAGGAAACTATAAAAACGAACAGCTGGACATCAGATCACAAATACTATATACTTGAAATATCAAATATGTTACTGTATTGTTATATTGATTATTTTGGAATAAATAAAAAAATTCATTAAAAATAACTTGATGAGATTTATACATGGTCTTAATGAATACAATATTAATTACATTAGTGTCAGTAATGTTTATTCATTTAACTTGGAAAATTTGGAAAAACTTGGAAAATTTACATTGAATTTATATTGGTAAAAAAAAAAATCAAAGACTTTGCCTCCTCATTTCAGAACATACCTGCACACACATACTAATAAATATGTCACCAGATGTCCCCAAATGGAGGTTTTGTCAGATGTAGCTCACTTCTGGGGATTAAGCATAGTCTCTTACGCTCTCTTTTTGGCTCTTATAGATGACACAGTGGTGGTGTCCAACAGGGGGCACTGTGGGTATGTTTTTATCTCCAGGGAGAGCCAGACCTCAGTGTGGCCAGTCAGCCCGCTGGTAGGGAGGGCAGTGATTAGCAACAAATAGTTCTGCAGAGGTTTTTCTCTGCAACTCATTTTTGCACTGTCTGTCTGTCTGTCTCTGACTTGATGTATATAGTGAAAACACTGAACAGCTAAAAATGATTATGTTTGGGAAATTTAAGGAGAGAGACTCTGACAGAAAGACTGAATGAGTGAAAAATAGAGAAAGAGAGCAAGAATGAATGCTAACATGTAAAATTCTGATCCAAACAGAATATGGTCAGAATATCTAATACATATTGCATCATTTTTCAAATTGGAAAGATATTTAATGTAGGGTAATAATGATAATATATATTATTAAATATGATATAATGATACTTATTATGCATGCATACATACAGCTGATAAATGATCACTTATGAGACTGAGCTGTTTGATATCTTTTTATGCAACAGTTCTGTAAAGGAATTTTATGAAGTTGTTTGTTTAAATGTTTTCAAGTTTATATATTTTGCTTCTGCCAAAAATAAATAAATACATAACTGTTCCAAAAGAAGTCAGAGTGCTGTGCTTTGAGTGTCACTAAGCAGCACTCGGTCTAGAACAGAGTATGTTAGTGAAGTCAATTTCTCCTCCCTACCCAAAATCCTTCTATAATTCTAATCATTCTGCTCCAGCTCCACCCCAGGTTTTCCATTTCCCACACCCTGCATGCTCCACATTCACTTCACTTGCACTGGGGTCCACCCTGAACTGAAGAAGGACTGTCGAGGGTCTGTCCTTAAGGGTGCTCTCATGCACACACACACACACACACATAACCATGCCAGCACTATGTCATGTCACAAGAGTACAAGAGTCCTCTATCACTTCTGCAACACTCTCACAGAGTCATACCAAGACTCAGGTTTGACACATAAATGTCAAACAAATTAGCCTAACCTTCATCTCGCCCAACAATACTATGATGGCAGGCAGTCAAGCACATCAGCCCACCATACTCACCTCCTACAGAAGAGCTGTAGACCTAATTAAATATCCTCAACTGTTGAGCTCTATGCACATGACGGGTATTGTCAAGAAACGGGAGTAACCTACTTACAATATGTGTAGCATAGAATCATGGTAACATGAATAACACAGAGACATTTATGGTTAAATGCCACTGAAAGTACTCTTATGTAGGGTTGAAACTAAAAAAAAAAAAGTTTCGAGTTTCAAAAAGGGAAGTAGTTTCCTGCACTAGTTATTCTTTAATGCCACAAACACTGCTCAAAGTCCTTGCAGTCTGAATATTTTTTTAAATATATAATTTAGGGTTAAATAAAATGTCAGCAAATTTGATATATAATATCCTGGCAGTTTTTTTTTTTTCTTTTTTCTCTACTTACAAAGTAATTTTAATGATCTCTCATCATTTTTGTCCACACATGCAAAGCCATTGTGTAAGTAACTACAAAAAGACACCAGAAAATTGATCCATGTGGTAAATACAGAAACTCAGCTGTGCTTTCTTGAATCGTGAGAACAAACCTCATTGGTTATAACAGGTGGTTGAGCTTCCTTGTTTTGATCACATGGATTTTCAGTGAATGGCCAAAAAAGGATTAAAGACTATTGAAAATATCTTCATTAATGTTTTGAAGACTAATGCAAATCCTATGTGTTTTTGGATGAACTAACTCTTGAAGAAACCGGAATCATTACATTCTTTACGATTTCCATCTTTACTTGCATGCAGACCCATATGCATGTTCCTGGTCTGACATACTGTACTTTTTTTTTTTTTGAAAAATGAAATACATGCATACCCAACATGCATTTTTATTGCATGTTTATGTTCGACCATGAAGCCACGAGAAGACTACAACCTTTCAGATGCATTTTGTCCTTCTTTATCTTCCTAGCATGCCAAACACAGACATTAATCTGATATAATACTGTATCAATGTGCACCCCTCATTCTTTGAGAGCAGTAACTCTTTTAAACTTGTCCTTCACAGGGCCCACCTGGCACATGACCCTGACAGACTGTCTATGTACAAAAGGATGCCTCTACATCTTCCCGTTCTTTCATCCCTCTCTTTTTCACTTCTCTATTCCCTCTAATCCCTCCTTTGCTGAGCTGTGGCTCTTTCACCTCCTGCTCTATTTCTTCTCCCCCTCCCATCATGCCTCCTCCCTTTTGATGACAGTGTTCTCACACAGCACCAGATTGATATGACTACAGAAGAATATTTTAGAAATATTTACCATATACTTCTGAGCTCAAGTGTAAGACCATTTGAATCGAGGCACAGTTGTCGGAATAGATTAATATTTACATATCGGCCAGTATTATAGCTCGATAATTGGTTAACGAGCTCTTGTTTGAGTAAAACCTCATTTTTCCTGGACTTCTCATTTTGAGCAACTCAGGTCCTGTTTGACTTTCAAAATCAATTAGCACTTCAGACAGGAAGCTGTTTCTGCTCAAAATTATGTCTTTGCCACATGGGCAAGGTGACTATCAAAGGCTTCCCTCATCTGTGGCAGACATATTTGTTGCACTTTTATCTGAAACATTCTCAGCAGAGTGTTTATTTCTTGTTGATTGGGGTTCAGAGAAACTGGCAAACTTCCATTTGCTAACAGGCCTCAATGCTATCAGTTCTGTTCAGATTCTGGAGTTATTTTCTGTCACTTCCTCGACATGTTGGAATGGGGAAGTGGCACAAACCATTTAAACGTCTGGTATGGAAGGATAAACTAGAGACTAGACTGGAGGAGAATTGTGAGAAGAGGAAGACAAAAAGAGATGACTGGTTTGGGTGATAGTGCACAGGTTGCATTAACTGTCCATGTCCTTGTTTTAACACTATGCATTGTATTAGTGTTTGGCACAGGAGTACATGTGATTCTGGCACAGGACTATATGTTATTCACTTTATCTGTCAATTTAATTACTTTTTGTTCTAGGGTCAATGAAATTAGACTTGTGTTTTGAGATATAAATTAAAAATGTAATTAATGAATTCTAGACTTGAATAACAAAGATGAAGGTGGCAAATTAGTTATTTTTTTAATTTTTAAATGAGTTAAAAAGTAATTTTTTTTTAAATCTTTCTTTCTTTCTTTCTTTCTTTCTTTCTTTCTTCTTAATTTGTCTTTGACCCAGCTGCACTGTTTTACCACCACGGTTTCTATCCCAAAATAGAGGAATACACACCAGAATTTTGAAATAGGTAGAAATGCAGTAACACAGCAAACAAACCTCGATCGCCGAATATCTCATCAATATTTCGATGATCACTGTCCTTTATGAAATCGCAAAGTCTTTTCATCTATATCGCGCACTAATTCTGTGTTGATTGCAGCACAATCTCTCCACACACTTGGTTTGCACTGTTATTCCTCTCAATGGCACCTGCTGTCATCCCATAAATAAGGCTGAATGGGCTATTGAGAGAACTGGGCTGCTGAGGGTTTGCCACGGCGGATGGCGATGAGCCCCCATAAAGCAGACGCCTGCGTTATTTATCCTGCCTCTATGAACTCTGGGAAATGAAATGTTTACCACAAATGGGCCTCTCAAAAGCTCACACCCGACTTTTAGTATTGATTCAATGAGTCTGATTTGTAAATAAAAGCGTCAGTATGAAGTCTCAATTCAAGCCGGAGATGTAGTGTCTGGTAAACATGCTGGTATTATAGAGAAAAAAAATACAGACCAATGTGTTGACAAATAAAAATGAATGTAGCTAATTAATGTAGTTAGATTTGAAGACATCCATCCTGTTCTCCGTGCTTCAAATGATTTTGTCAATTATGAGAGATGTTGCAGTATATTCATAGCATTTATCTTGATATCTTGATAAATTAGCTTGATATTTGAGAGTTGGCATTTACTAAATACATTTATAAACTATATATAATTATTATTACTTTCACTTTATTTCCAACAAAACATAGACCGTAGGAGAGACTAAGGTTAGTTGTCACATGGGGAACTTGTTGAAAGGTCTGTATCTCAGTAACTATAAGGTTTTTAGTAAAAAAAAAAAGTGTTTTCTCTAGCAGTCGTTTTGTGTTTTATGTTCAAACATCCAGTTTAAAACACTTAACTGGAACTAAACGATAGGCTTTGTTTTCTCTTTTTAATTTAGCTATGTCAACCAACGCCTTACAGAATGCATAGTACATTTATTGAAATGTATCTGTTTTCCTTTGCATTGATGGAAATATTAAACAGCATTTTAAGCAAGATTTTTAGATAGGGTAAGCAGGTAGGGATTCATCAGCCATTGTGTTAGGAAAAAAAACAGAAACACTTGCTAATTTAGTTTTCAAAGCAAAACATGTGAAATTATTCAAAGAGGCCATCTTACCTCACTACTGCAAGAATCCCGGTAAAATTATAATATTTATGTTTTTTAAAGTCTCAATTATCAAATGAACTTTCCTAATTGCTTTTGACAATTTATTTTAGTAATAGAATAACTAATGACAGACAATGCAGAATCCCAGAAATGAGCCCAGGGAAATGTATTCTATGACTTACATACTGGCATATGAATATTTACATATTTTATAGCCCATTTTTTATTGAAGATGTGTCATAATAGTTGTGTGCCAATTGTGAGTGTCATATTACTCCAAGGTGCTATTTTCATCTTTTTACTTCAAAACACTCTTGACTTTTAAAACTAAACCTATACCCCGTGAAATATCGGAGTTAAAAGTGTGACAAGTAGCCCCAGCCTCTCTCCACTATAAGCATCCCTTTGTCCTACATTCCTGCCTCTTTGTAGACTCCAGGTTTGTAAGGAATTCCATCATAAACCAAACTAGATGTAAATCACCTGTTTTAAAGTGACTGTCTCGCCCGATGTGCTGTTAGCACTTGTAAGCTACAGTTTTGACAGTCGAAAAAGGTCATATCTTGTTGTGTAGTTGGACTCTTCAGTTCTTTAATATGCAGTCGTGAATATTACTGCTCTCATCCTTGTCGTCTCTTTCCCCGGGAAGACGATCTCTGAAAGAGCAAGAGTAGAATCCATTTCAATTTTTAATTAGCCGGCTTTGTGTCTCACACAGACACAAGTTCAGTCCAACATTATCCCCTCAAAGCTTTAATTACCAACCGCTTCTTGGTTTCAAAACATCAAAAGGATGTGTGAGTGAGTGAGTGAGTGAGTGGATGAAAATGAGTGTGTGTGTGTGTGTGGATTTGAAAGAGTATGTGGGTGGATGTGTTTGGGTTAGCTAAAGTCATTGTGAGTCCACACTCAGCATGTCAAAGGATTGCGATTTTCTTCAAGTCACTCTTTCATAGGAGACATGGGGGGTCTTACAAATCACTGTAAATCTCTCTACTGTTTCATGTCCTTTTTCCTCAAGCCTCTTGTGGATAATTGCCCCATGAGTTGTCAGAGTGGGACAGAGTAAAGAGGAATGATCAACCTTTAGCGGATTACCGATTAAACTGGCTATAGAACTGTTCATTTAAACGCAACCGATGCACATTCGGCACAGCTGTACCTGCCAAACCAACAGATCAATCTGACTTTCTTTGATAAATATGATTAGAACTTCAAAGACATGCAGAAGGCTACACTTTTTCAGTCAGAGAAGATTATGTACTATAGCAGTATACTGTAAGCTATCACATGGTCTGCTTTTGCATCAGAGATTTCAAACTTGTCACACATACACCTGCGGCTACTAACAACCAGCCTTGTGCAGATAACAACCCAAGAAGTTCTTAAGAAGTTTTATCTTTTTTTTATATACTGTAGTGTAGTCTATAGTGTATATTTTTATTCCCAAAACTTTTGCTTACTTACAGCATTACTCAGATGATGTGTGTTTTGATGGAAGATGGTGATGACTTGCTTAAAAAGTCATTCTGAGTTGGAACAAGTACAAAAAAAAAATATATATTTTTTTTAGCAACAAATTATCATATTAAAATGATCTCTAAAGGATAATGTGACAATGAAGACTGGAGTAATGGATGCAAAAAAAACAAACAAACAAAAATCACAGGAATAAATTCCTGTTTTAAGTACAAAATAATATATTATTATTATTATTATTATTATTATTATCATCATTATTAATGAATCACACAATAATGCTATTTAGTAGGCTAATGTAGACATGAATTTGGTGGCCTAAGGGTATTTTTTAAACAATGTAGACCCACATTTTTCATAATTAACACTGAGTGGTGAATAAAGACTCAAAATTGACAGTGGTGACTCCTCTTCCAGGTGTTTCTTTAAGTGTTTAGAGTGAAAGTGAAGGGATGCACTAATGCAGAGAACAGTGATTGTGGCTGTTGAGGTTTAATAGTGGTCTGCAGATTGAAGGCTTGTGAGGTGGACAACAGCTTGGAGTTTAAAGGCACCAATACTCTGAAATCATTGGAGAAAATAAAATAAATCCTTGGAAAAAGCATCTTTGGCTGTGGTGTAGTCATTGTAATGGTCTTTATATTGAACATACGAGGAAGACTAAACTGGGTTCTTTAGTTTAAGTCGTACTGACTTCACTGCTCACTGGGCATCTTTTAAATCCAGAGCTGAAGTGCACCTGACTGTTTTCGGCTGTGTCTTGTTCCAGGATCATCTCTTGGCTGTGTGCTCATGTTCGGCACTGTCCTTGGTGCTGAAATCTGGCAGAATAGAGCATCATTGTACAACAAGGTGCTGCCTTCACATACAGACAGAAAATTGTGAAATAATTAGAAATGTAGCCTCTGAAAATCAAACATTTCCAAAAAAAAAGACTATATTTTTTATACTATGTAAATATTTGTTCTACTTGATTTTTTTTTGCCATAATTCTTAGGTAACACCAGTTCTAGGAGTATTTTGCTGTATATGCATCTCAAGAGACTCGGCTGGCTCACATACTCTGAAACATAGCCAACTATGGCAAACATCACTTTGACTGTGTTAATGGTTCCCATAGTGATAGGCCACCTGAATGTTTACGATGAATCAAAGGCAAAGAGCATGCGCTTCCCTGGTGTTACCATACGTGCAGGTGTCAGATGAATGTTTTTCTCATTTTGTGCTCTTTAGTGGAGCTGGAATTGTGCAGTAGTAAATATCACTATACAACTTATCAGAGGTTGAGTTGCCTAGACAAAGGCAAGTTTAAGAGTAAAACTGTCTAGAGGAAGACTTTTTGGAACTGAATACAATAATTAACCAGGTAGGAATTATGGAACATGTTGAAAGAATAAAAGTCACTATATTTTTCTCTTTCAAAACAAGACTTCAAAGTTTACCCTTTTCCTTTTTCACTCACTCCTTGAATTTAATCATGAAGAAAGTGGGCCTTTGACCCCAGCAGTGAGGGAATTTGGTAATTAGTGCTGAGTGTCACTTCCTAGTCTCTGCAGCAATGGCTGAAGAGAATGTGTTCATTAAGCTGTTGCCCGCTGACCTGAAGCCAGTAGATAACCCTCATAACCCTTAATCCTCCAAATAGATGGTCCCTTCAGATCTTCACTGTTCCCTAAGCTTCTAAAACAGACCTGCTCCAACCTGCAGGCCATAATTCCTTAGTTCAGTCCATCATCACTTTCAGTCAGGTTCATCTAGGAAGCACTTTTTGAAGATTAAAGAAAATAATGTTTCTATCGAGAAAATAATTACATTAGGAGAGGAAAGAAAAACGGAAAACTTCAGACTGAAGCTGAAAGCAGTCTAATTGGAAACCCATGCACAGTTCTCCTCAAAAAGTGCTTACATTCATCAAATAATCAATGATTTAAAAAAGTGCAATATATTGCAATTAGTTCTTTTAATGTGTTTTTCTTTGGCTGTATTAGATCGCTCTGCATTGCACAAGCCTCTAGTGATTTGTTAGGACATAATGTTGATGGTATTTTTCAAAGAAATTTAGTTACAAAATTTAGTAAGCTAAAGGAGCCATGTCTTGGAAAGCTCTCATATTTATGGTCCCTAACAGCCTGAGGCCATTTTTGATTCCTTGTCATAATGCTACTCATGTACCAAAATAATCCAGCTACATGCAAGACCTTTAAATATTGATACTGTATGTGCACATAGTATAGTACATATATACGTATGTACTTTTTCTTCAACTATGGGCATTTTTATAAAACAGGCTCTCTTAAAGCAATTGTTTTCGTACTTTCACTGATTTACTTAATTTGCCAAATAACAATGTCCATGTAAAGGAACAGGAGATGTTACTGTCTCTGGATGTAATTTCATGAGCAAAATCCAGTCATTTCCATATAAACTGGTGCATTTGGGAGTTTCAAGGAAAAAACAAAACAAAAAACCTGGAATGTAAACAAGCTTAAAGTTACTACAGAGAAATGACTTTTAAAGTCACACTTTTTATTCAACTATGGGCATTTTTATAAAACAGGCTCTCTTAAAGCAATTGTTTTCGTACTTTCACTGATTTACTTAATTTGCCAAATAACAATGTCCATCAGTGTAAAGGAACAGGAGATTTTACTGTCTCTGGGTGTAATTTCATGAGCAAAATCCAGTCATTTCCATATAAACTGGTGCATTTGGGAGTTTCAAGGAAAAAACAAAAAAAAAACCTGGAATGTAAACAAGCTTAAAGTTACTACAGAGAAATGACTTTTAAAGTCAAAATGTAATGGAAATATCACCAGGGGCCTCGTGTATAAAAGTTTATGTAGATTTCATCCTAAATGTGTGCATATGCACAAAAGCTAGATTTTGCGTGCATACAAAAGTTTTCAGATTTATAAAGCCATACGTACGCCAGAACCTGCGAAAAAATTTCCTTTGTAATATCCAGTCAGCGGAAGATTGTGCGTACATGCATCTCCACCCCGTCTCCTCCCCGAAATAGCCATATATGGAGCTTACAACGCCTAGTTTTAATATGCATAACGTAATCTGCATATAATTTCCATGCATATTCCATCAACGTGACACCATGTTTAACGCAGTTAAGCGTGACATCACATTGCTATTCAAATTTATGCAATTTTGCCTATAAAGTAAACATATATTTTAGAATGTTAGCCTATATTTGAATGGAGATAGGCCTTATTTTTTTGCAGTATAACTGCCTGACTCACCTCGTCAATAACAAAGCATTTTGAAAATAAAACATGCATATCTTACAGCCAATGGACTGTTTGATCAACGAGTGCATCCTTATGTCTATCGTTACCGTCTATGTTCCAAAGCATCAGACGAATCAAGTTCACATCAGTGATCATTATTCACGCAAAAGTATTTTCTCAGAACATGAGTTTTGCTATTTAGAACACAATTTAATGCGGAATTATCATGCGCCAAGCAATCCTCGCTGTGATTAAAACATT
>NW_015638954.1:34875-35346 GCF_001515625.1 Sinocyclocheilus rhinocerous | reverse complement strand
CCAAGCAATCCTCGTTGTGATTAAAACATTAAATCACATACCACAGGAAAATTGTTCGAAAGCCGCACATCCACTGCAAATATTTCTGTTTAAATTCATATAAAAATGTTGTAATTTCTGGATAATAATTTCATGAAATTTCAGTGTTAAACTGCATTATTGAGAGTGTCATATTTAATCTAAATGTGTATGTCACATGTAAAACAGACTTTAAAATCATTCTGTTTGTTCATGCCCATTTTGTGCGTACGCAACGTTTATACATCAGGCCCCAGATCTTTTCTTCCGTATGTGAAATGGATTATTGTAAAAAAAAAATTAAAATAAATAAATAAATTCTGTGAACTTGAATGTGAACTTGCAGACAATTCATGGTTTTCAGTCACGTGACTGGTTCGAAGACCTGGAGGGCGAAACATCCATAGAACTGCAGCACAAGTCTGTCAATTTTCCATCTGTTTCAAAGCCCCA
>NW_015638954.1:20031-30089 GCF_001515625.1 Sinocyclocheilus rhinocerous | reverse complement strand
GGAATTGTCATGCGCCAAGCAATCCTCGCTGTGATTAAAACATTAAATCGCATACCACAGGAAAATTGTTCGAAAGCCGCACATCCACTGCAAATATTTCTGTTTAAATTCATATAAAAATGTTGTAATTTCTGGATAATAATTTCATGAAATTTCAGTGTTAAACTGCATTATTGAGAGTGTCATATTTAATCTAAATGTGTATGTCACATGTAAAACAGACTTTAAAATCATTCTGTTTGCTTAGAGTGCGTACACATGGTCTAGAATGTCTGTATGGTGCGCACATATTTACGCCTAATTAATTTTTTTATAAATCCCGATATGTGCGTGGAAAATTGCGTACGCACATTTTCATGCCCATTTTGTGCGTACGCAACGTTTATACATCAGGCCCCAGATCTTTTCTTCCGTATGTGAAATGGATTATTGTAAAAAAAAAAATTAAATAAATAAATAAATTCTGTGAACTTGAATGTGAACTTGCAGACAATTCATGGTTTTCAGTCACGTGACTGGTTCGAAGACCTGGAGGGCGAAACATCCATAGAACTGCAGCACAAGTCTGTCAATTTTCCATCTGTTTCAAAGCCACAAATATTTAGACCACCTCTCAAAAGAATAAATCAAAGATATGTGAACAAAATGCAAGTTTTGGCCATTTGTAATCCATTAAGTACCTGCCACAATATTTCAATCACTAAAAACAGCAGGACATTCTAAAACGCTTAATGTGAAAATACTAAAAGTGCCTTAATGTATTAAAACAGTGATATTAAAAGATCAAATTCTTTATACACCTTATTGATGATGCATACTTTGTACTGGCAAGCAGATGAGCCCGGCACATAAGTGTTTTCTTTATAATGGATTTCTATAGGAAAAATGTAATGTGGAACTTTGCACATTGCATTTATATTCAGGTTTCATCTGCCTGCCTGTACAAAGTATGCAGCATCATCAATAAGGTTTAAACTAAATTTGGCCTTTTAATATCAGTGTCTTATATTACTACTTAATATAAACCTCATACAAATAACAGCTGGGTCAGCTGTTCCCTCCAGGTGGGCGTTCTTGTACAGGTGTGACGTCACATGAAAACTATAAATTGTAAGAAAGGGGCAAGTGTTTATCAAGTTATGACATTTTGATTAGAAATCACAATCTCAAAATTGAATAAAAACAAAACAAAACAAGAAAAGAGACATACATGGATGAATTATTCACAATGCAATCAATAAGAAGCATTTTGAAATTAGGTATGGTTAATTTTCTGCTGACTTGAAGCCTCAAAGATAAAGGTTATGCTTGTGTTCATATCTTATATCCAATTGGGCAAGAGAAGAACAGGATAAAATAAATGAACAAGGCCAAAAAAGCAGCAGGGATGGGAGAGGGTTAACAAAATCTGAGTAGCTGTGCCAAGTCTTTGAACCCCATTCCAAGTTCGACTTGGCTGAAAGGATGGGTCAGTGCTCAGGATGTGCTTGGTTACACTCTCCTAAACTCTAATCCCAATCTCCCCCTCTCTCTGCTCACTCTGTGCTTTAAGTTCTCCCCCACTGATTTGTTTCAATTAATCTTTTATCTCCTAAGCCTGTGGCTGCATGGACCATTCTCTTCTGCCAAACATGGGATTGCACGTCAGGCTCAGAAAACCAGGACAGGGTAGAACTGTGGGCTTCTCAAGCATTGTTCTGGCTGTTTTGGAACCTGTATTGATGTGACAGTGAGTGAATGGTGCCAAGTTTTAGCTTTGGGAGAAAGGGATCCGACGCCTGCTATCTGCTACCTCTTATGGAGGAATTATCCTCTGGTATGGAGAGAGCGCTTTACAGACACGCTCTGCTGCTATGGATGGAGGGTTCTGGGTCTCAGAGGCTTTCAGATGTCCTCCTCCTCAATGTCAGAGAAGGGGAATGGCAGATTGGATTAACAGAATTTGGATAATGCATACAGTGCATTTATGAATGGGGAAAAAGGGCAGCGTAGATAAATGCATCTGGCTGCTGTTGATATTGGGTGAATATCATCTCTAGATTTTCTGTATATAATGGCATAAATAGTTATTTGGTTTGCACGGCTACTAATTGTTGCTAGGTCCTTTTCGAAGCACAATGTAAATGTGAAATTTAACCCCTTAATTAATGTTCTGTATTGGCACGAAGTCCCTTCCAGCCACCCAAAAACTAGAAGATGTTAGGAGAGAAGGCATTTCTCTGCTGCTCTTCCCATATCTGAGAAATGTTGCTTTCAATCCCAACAAGTGTCTGGATGAGTCTCACAGGAAGTGAATGATGTGAGGCAGGGTTAGGCAGCAGGAAAGGGGGTTTATGCGTCTGTTTGCTTCGAGCGATCCTCCCCTGTTAGCCTCGTTCCCTGGCAGAAAATTTAATGATTGGATATGACAGGACAGTCTTTTTCAGCCCTATCTGGGTGAAAAAAATTCTTCAGAAGCTGCAGATGTAGAAGTGAGTTGTAGGAGAAAAAAATAAAATTCCGTTGGTTATCTTTTGAGAGGCGAGTCATTTCCATGTCAAAATCTAATTATAAGATCAATTGCCTATGAAGACTCTTATTTATCACAGGTATTCAACAGTACATGTTATGTTCAGTCTGAATAGCATGTGGCTCAATGGCAAATAAGAGAGTTCACAATCAAGAAAGGGGAGGAAATCATTTTAAAATCTTGTTTAAAACAAATGTGCCAAGTTCTTGGAAATGTACTTTTGTATATTAGTTACTGGGTTACTCCTTGTGTAACCATCAATTAAAAAGTAATTTTACTTACACTTACACTTATTTTACTTACACCTTTAATAACTGTTGGAGTATCTTAATCTTTATTTTTTTAAAGAAAAGAAAAGAAATGTAATTACACTATGGCATTTTACAACCTAAACTAACCTTGCCTTGTCATAAAAAAGGTTAAATTATCTAGTATTTTCAGAGAATTATTGACCTTGACACACAGTCATGAGGGTCTGCGGGGGGGCTCTCTATGATATAATTTTCTGTCTTTTTTCCCTTAATGTCTCTGCATGTTAGTTTCACCAAGTGACTCATTTGCAGCATAAAAAAAAATCAAATATTATAAACCAGTTGATCTATTATTATTTTTTAAGACATAATAATAAATGTAGATTATGCCAAACTGCTTTTCAAGAATTGTATATATATATATAGAAGAACAGGATAAAATAATAAAAATAAAAAAAAATAAAAATATATATATATATATATATCAGCAGTGTTGCCAGGTTTTCACAACAAAACCCGCCCAATTGCTACTTAAAACTAGCCCAAAACTACCCCAAGCGCATTTCGGGGGGTAAAATACAAATTTTTTGTTATTTATTCCAGGGGCTAAATATCATATTATTGGGGACACTTCAACCTGTGGAACTGAAAAACAACCACAGGCAAACCGCAGACTTGGCAACATTGGATATCAGATCAGTTGTATCACCCTGATTTGTGTTTGTTTGTTTGTTTGTTTTTACTTTGATATATCAAAATGAATTTTAATTTGGAAATAAAATAAAATAAAAAATATACATCATGTAATTTATGTACAATACTTAACAAAATGTGATACAAACATATCTTGAATCCCCACACATACACTATATTGTGGATCGTGTAGTTTCTATGCATCTCTAGGCACTTGCCCTTTACATTGATTAATAAGCAGATCTGCATGGCGGGCCCCCAACGGCTGATGAAAGATGAGATTACAATGGAAAGCGTGATGAGAAGAGTTGAGGGAGTAATAGAGCAGATCTGTCCTCTACTGAAATAGGGATAAGGCAGAGGTTAGGTGATACTGGCAATGTGACTGTGAATGATCAGAAAGGCAGACACTGGCAGACTGCCCAAAGAACACACTAGCTCTCAGTGTTGGGCAAGTCACTAAGCTAAGCTACGATATGCTACAAAAGAAAACTGAAAGCAGCTATAGCAGATAAAGGAGATGGTGTGAAAATCAGACATGAATAGATGAAGAGATATGTAGTATATGTAGTGAAATATGTAGTAAAGACAAGTGACATTCCTTTTACACATTTGACAAGCACCCATCCAATTTCCATTCTCTCAGTTATTACTGAAGTCAACAGAGGGTTGTGGGAGGAAGTTCTGAAGGATTGATCTTGCATTCCGCTCAGGTCAGCTTTGGAATCAATTGTGTTGTTTGACAGAAGAGGGGTTGACTCAGAGTCCTAGAGGGAGAGTTTGGCTGGCTGTTTGTTTAGAATCAAATGGAGCCATTGGCATGCATGAGGCAATCTTGAGCAAGTTTATATACGCAAGAACAAGGAAGGCACACGGCACGGTCCAGGGCTAAAAATCTCAATCATGAGCGCTTGTGATTAGGGAAAATGACTATTGATCTGTTTAGACACTTTCGTTCGTATTCAGCCACTGACCATTTAGATGCAGCCATTTCTCAGAAAGAAAAAGCATCTCGACTTATTGTTGTCTTTCCGAAAATAACTTTCAGAATTCAGCCAAGGTAATGCTGCTTTGTGGATTTTCACATAAAATAAAATCATCTGTGTATCTGTAAAATTAATCTGTCCTGCTCTTATTTGAAATGAACCTTAATCAGAGTAGCTGATAGAGAGTCGAAGATAAATCACTGTGATCACTGGGAGGTCAGACATCTCCAGAAGCATGCACATTAAGATAATAACACACTATGCTGTGACAAACAACTGACACACCGGAGGTATTTCCGCTTATTCACGTCATGCATTTTTAGTGATCTGATAGCTAGCCGATTATAAAAAGACCTAGTGTAAACTCCCTCTGAGAAATATCTGAAATGCACAACTGTCTGATTAGTCATAGAAGATGCTTAGAATATTTCATATGCCAGCATTGCCATCAGTGAACTTAAAAAAAAAAAAAAGTTTTCACAGCATGATAAAAAACATCATAATAATCTGCAATGGAAATAATCTGGCAATTGTGCAATGGAAAGGTTCTTCTTGGAACAGTTGATGCCAACAAGGCCCTCAGAAGACCAAATTCAGACACATGTTACGGAGTCACTTTTATGTGGCCAAGTGTAAGTGGATTGTGCAAACCCAGGCAGACTGCAATCTGATCAAGACGCATTAACTAATATGACTACGTGTAAATAGGCTTATAATGTATAAAAGGCCTCCCAAATACCATGCTGTTTTATTGCAAATATCTTGATAGGAAACCCCAGAGCTAATAATATCAGCTCAACAATGTGGTGTTAAAGTGTGATATAAGGATCTTGATGTTTTTTTTGCAATGAACCATCCCTAAGCCAGGTTTAGAGGGCAATTTGATGAATAACCAATGCTTTTCTCGATGAAACTTTCAAGACAGTACAACACATTAATACATAAGCCTGCTTACTCATCAGGAATAATATTTGACCTCTGTCATTTTTATGTTCTGTTTCTGTTTAGATTTCCCTCTTTTCTGTTCTTCCTGCCGGTGACCAAGTTTTCCTGTGTTCCCTGATTAGTTCATTAGTTTCCACCTGTGTTGATTAATCATCTCATTAATTCCCTTTGTTTGGTTCATGCTTATAAGTCCTCAGTTCTTCCTTCATCTTGGTCTGTTCTCCGTCATGTTTAGTTGAGCTATCATCATCATCTCCTGGTTCCTGAGTTGTTTATTAAAGTATTCCGTGTATAAATCACACTCTGATTCTTCAGTCCTATTCCTGGTACACACCGTATGCTGACAGAAGAACGGATTTACAAAAGATTAGCTGGGCAGAGGACTTTCTTCTTAACATCCAGCAGGATGGATGGCCTTTGGAGCGATATGTGGAGGAGTTCCTGAGTGTTTTGGAGTGTCTGGTGAGCTGGACGATCATAATTTCGATTCCTGATTAGTTCATTAGTTTCCACCTGTGTTGATTAATCATCTCATTAATTCCCTTTGTTTGGTTCATGCTTATAAGTCCTCAGTTCTTCCTTCATCTTGGTCTGTTCTCCGTCATGTTTAGTTGAGCTATCATCATCATCTCCTGGTTCCTGAGTTGTTTATTAAAGTATTCCGTGTATAAATCACACTCTGATTCTTCAGTCCTATTCCTGGTACACACCGTATGCTGACAGAAGAACGGATTTACAAAAGATTAGCTGGGCAGAGGACTTCTTCTTAACATCCAGCAGGATGGATGGCCTTTGGAGCGATATGTGGAGGAGTTCCTGAGTGTTTTGGAGTGTCTGGTGAGCTGGACGATCATAATTTTTTTCGATTCCTGACGATTGTTATAGACCAGTAGCAGACTTTATTATTTACGTACTCTATTTAAATGACTCTGATTTCTTTGTTGATGTGAAAGATAATCGTCCTGTTCCCATCTGGAGGCGCGTGGGCGCTTCAGCTCGCCATAAGCCAGAACCCGCCACATACCGATCCAATGAGCCCGCTCCCTCAGACCCTCCCGAGTTTCCCCAAACCCATCCAAGACCCATTCCAGTCCTCAGCCCAGTAAAAGAGGCGCCAGCGCTCCCTCCAGAGTCCGCTCCAGCGCATGTCCCCGAACATATTGAGCTGATGTTCATGCCCGAGTTCTCTGCTCCAACGTGCCTCTCAGAACTCCTGGATGTGGTGCTTCCTCCAGAGTTCTCGGCCCCTATCCTCTCTCCAGAGTCTGCTCCAGAATGCTCTCCAGAGCTCAACCAGGAGCCCAGCCCAGCCCTCATTCGTCTCTGCTGGTCCCGTCCAGTTCTCCTTCATCTCCTGAGCCTCCTGCGTTAGCCAGATCCGCTCCTCCAGAGCACCCTCCAGAATTCCTCCGGGTATGGGTTGCCATAGTGGCCGTGCTGGGAAACCTGGACAAGGCCACAAAGGCACCTCCATGGCCTCCTGAATGGCCAGCTCCTCCATGGCCTCCTGAACTCCCTGATCCGCCCTGGAGGCCTTCCTTGTCTCTGCCCCGTTCCTGCCCTGCACCACACAGGTTCCTTGTCACTGTCACCTCTGGCTTGCTTAGTTGGGGACACTTAATATTCAGCGATTTATTATTGAATTGACTGCACAGACACTATTGGATGAGCACTGAACTGAGCTGAATGATGACATCACTGTTTTCTACAGGGCTGTTTTACAGCTGAATTGAAGTACTTTCATAATTGACAATCTTTACAAAGTTTTTGAACTGAACTGAATCAACACTGAACTGACCTCAGCTGAACCATGTCTTTTATATATATACAGGTGCATCTCAATAAACTAGAATGTCGTGGAAAAGTTCATTTATTTCAGTAATTCAACTCAAATTGTGATATATATGAGCAGCTTTGCAGCAGAATCAATGTGTTTGCATCTTGATCTTGCAAGTTACTGAAACAATCTATACTCTATAGAGCACTATATCTTTCAGCTGTAGACATACAAAGTTGAGCATTTGCATATACCCTGTGTTCTTAAAACAAAATAATTACCTCAATCCCATTTATTTCATTCTAATCTTTAGGACTAATAATAGAACACATTTTTAAACCAACAAAACACTATAATAAATAATATAAATAAAATAAATTGTCAGGCAGAGAACTGCCTGACAGATATCTAACCTCTTCATAGTCATGTGATTTGGATTTGATGATTAGCCCTATTGCTAGTTGTTAATACCATACATAAGATTGTTGATGCTTAAAACATTGAGCCTTTGCAAGAGCTCCAAATTCCAAATTATATGTATTGCTTTTTCCCCCCTGTAAGCACAAGCTTTTTTTTTATATTTGAGAGACATAATTAATTCTGCACAGCCGCCTTTGTCTCAGGAGGGAAACTACTCCAGTTTTCATTACCTTTTGCCCTCTGGACCGCTATTAATCTGCACTCTCTAACCATTTGGTAAACAAAACAGAAATGCAAGGGGAGCAAAAGAGGGTTGGAGGTTGAAAGACAACAGAAGTAAACTGTTGTTCACACTTCCATCATAATGCATCTGCCCTATGGCACTTATAATGAGATATAATCTGAGTTCGTGGCAAGTGAAGAATGGAAAGTGAAGTTGCTCTATTATAAAATCACACAGCCCAGGACAAAATAATGGGGTTTCTGAAATATTGCTTACCAGTTAATCTGGAATGATTTTTGCACATATAGGTTTTATTGAATATAACGTTACAGATTGATAATTTTAGAAAAACAAATATCATTAAAGCTGCAAGCAGCGATGAAAGGGCCCTCGCACCCGGGCTCACCGCCACCCGGTGGCTTTTGGAAAAGAGCAAAGAGTGGGCAATATGCATTTAAAGTGGTAAATATAAGAGGAATATGTCAAAGTCATTTATATGCGCCAAACTTCCTGCTGCCAGCTGGTGGCGCTATGATCGGGCCCTAAATATATATATATATATATATATATATCAATGATATATGAACTATAACATGTTTTATTTGTAGAAAGTAGTACACAGGCACCACTAAATGTGTTGTACACATGCATGTTGCAATTATGATGAAAGCATACTGTGTTTGATGATTTGTGGAGTTCAGAGCATCAGTTAATATGTTTGATTAATATATAGCCTGTATTTGAGCACATTAAATTTCACATTAATTCTGTCTATTGCTTCTTCACTAGTAGGAAAAGTTAAAGAGATAATTCTGTCATCACTCACCCTTAAGTCATTCCAGAATAACTTTTTCCTTCATCTACTATGGACCACTAAGCAGAATATCTAGGCTTTATTCCATACAATTAAAGTGAATGAGGATTGAAGCTGTCATATCTAAAAAGAAAAAAGAGCACAATACAACCATCATCACAGTTATCCATATGACTGTGGACTTGCCTTGAACAGCCGTGGTCCTCATTTAATTTAATTGTATGGAACAGAGCAGCTTGGTCATTCTGTTTGTGTTCCATAGAAGAAAGGTTTACTTAAAAAAAAAAAAAAAAACAAGCTATTGGTTTGACAGAATGAACTAACAAAGTGCAATACGTTTAAAGCCTCTTAATGCACAATGGTCTCTGGGATATCTGAAAGAAATCCATTAATTTGTCCTTCAACTAAAATGACACAGCATGAACATGAACATGAAATATGCATTTGTATCTAATTATTAACTCTTTTATTTTAGACAAAAGCTGAAAAACAAAACAAAAGTGTATTTTTTTCATATTTAGTCTAAGGTCTCCTTTGCTTAACAAGAAAACCACTCTTTTCTTTTCTTTTCTTTGCAAGAAAACAAAGGTAAGCCAATTTCCTTCATGCTCCAGTGTTCTGAAGCCCATATTTTTTTTTTTCGCATATAAAGTTATTATTTCTGGCACATGATGTTGGCGTTCTCATATAGGAACAAATTTTTGCTGAGATGTCGTTCAGCAAAAAATAAATAAATAAACACCACCAAATTATGGTGGCGTCTGCTGTTCCTCTTTGCTTTGTAAGAGAGAGAGACAGAGACTTACAACCTAAGGTGCTTTGCTAGCTCTATGTTTGTATATCACGGCTTGTTAAAAAAATACCATTTCTCTGTGAGGAGTGTAATATGCTGCGGCAGTGGCTGCATCTAAATCTGCTTCTTGCAGAATCTTGCTTCCGATGGATGATTTCCCTAAAGCTGCCTTTGGGAGAATCCATGCCGGAACATCAGACATTAAAATAACACACCCAGAATAAAATGGATGATGGCCAGAACATTCTAACCCTAACTTAACTCACTTATTAACACAAGCTACATTTTTATTTAAACATCATTTTTTTACATAACATATTCCTAAAACAGTGAAATTCACTCCGTAGCTCCCCCAAGAGCAGACAGAAGACAAAATACCTCGCTCAAGGGCACTACAAGCGAAGGGCTCACATTTGCTCATGTGATGTTTCTTTCACACTGCCATCCTCTCTGGATGTCTGACAGACTGTGAGATGCTTTTCAGCAAGAAAGAAAGGGAGGGAAGGGCTAAACAGTACTACCACTTTAAGATTGGCTTAACGCTTAAAATAGTTTAGGGGACAACATACAGTGGGTACGGAAAGTATTATGACCCCCTTAAATTTTTCACTCTTTGTTATATTGCAGCCATTTGCTAAAATAATTTA
>NW_015638954.1:13008-18832 GCF_001515625.1 Sinocyclocheilus rhinocerous | reverse complement strand
CTCTGCTCACTCTAGGCCACCGTGTGTGACGCTGTGTTTCGTTGTGAAAGCGAAACTACTTTGTTTGGCCTTCCAAAATAGGACACAACTAGAAATCAGTGGTTAAACGCTTTAACGCTTTAGAAAACTGATTCGGGCCGACTATCAAAACAAACTTGTAGCCAATCAGCAGTAAGGGGTGTGTCTACTCATGATGTGGAGGAGAGAGCGCTCAGCGAACATCACCGACATTAGCCGAGCCGAGCGACAGAAAATAAGATGGCGGAGATAAAAAACGAAAGAGGAAAACGTCTGCGGAACAAAAGAAGGCTTACGATAAGGCAATAAGTAGGACCTGTGTAAATATCGGATCATCTTTCCAGCACTGGAGAGAACTCAAGGAGCCGAGGTTGCCTTGTTTCTTCTCGATAAGTGAGTAACACCGTGTCTAGTGCCGCGCCGCGCCGCAACAGCTAAAGTCTGTCTACACTGGACGCGATAAAGCGACCGTTGAAAATCATTTGAAATTTGTGTCAATACGTCATAAATAGAACGCAGCAGCAGTTTTCTGTCGGGGATTTGTCGTGTCGTGTCGCGCCGCATCCAGTGTAGACAACATCACTGATTATAATGAGTTCTATAGTATTTTGTCGCGCCGCTCGCGTCCGGTGTAGACACGATGTAACATTGGTTTTGCTTTGTTTCACAGAACTAATCATTGCCTGGGTTGCATACAAATGTGTGGGGCAGATCTGTCAAAATAGGGGCGAGACCCTTTTGGGGTAGGGGCGTGTTTGTTTTGGTGATTTGAAATATCAACATTGGCTACCAGAAATCACTTACCCCACCTTTAAGCCATCCATTCCCTGAGGACAGGAGTAGCTAACGAAGTGGGATCAGCGTGTGAAGCAATGTAAGTGTACCCCCCCCCACATCCCACCTCCAAAACAGTCCAGCTGGAACATGTCACCACTCATGTTGGTATAATTTTGGTATTTTGGATATCAGCACCCAAAACCGTCTTGCTTGGGGATGCATCTCAAGTTTTGCCCCAGTTTCTTTCTCTGTGTAAGAAAAGATTGCAGAAGAAGCTATGCCTCCAGACTCAACTGCAATTAACTAACAATCTGTCACGTTGTAATGATATTCATATAAACCAGCTTGCTTAAGTAAGAAACTGTCAAATCAGAGAGGAAATGAAATGCGCTTAAAATTGCCTCAAGCGCAGAAGTTTCTGAACAGAAAAGACACACCCTTGAAGCTACAGGTCTTTTGAGTCAAAAAGCAGTGCTTTAAATTCTGATTAATTTTAAATTAAGCCCATGCTTCTCACTGACTTCAATACTGTGAAAAAGAAACTTCATCATTCACCTCTGTTTATATGTAGTATTTTCCCCACCCTGATCGAATGATGTTGTTTAGCCTCTTTACGGCTGGTCCTGGGTCAGAGAATGACACTTCTCTCAGGGATCGGTTTACAAGTCAAGATGATAAGGGCTTAATAACTCAAGGTAGCACACAAAATGGCTGACAAAAATAACAACCATTTACTCAAAGGAGTCTGCCCACTGACTACTTAGAGCTTCTGAAACCTATTAAACGCTTCAGCAGACGCTATTAATGGAGGCAGCCTGGGAGGTCAAGGGTACAATCTCGATTTGGAATTGAGTCAAGTTAAACCTCAAAATGAAAAAGGGTGAGGGGAGCAAGCAAGCAGGAGAAAGAAAGGGAGAGAGACGGATGCAGAGGTAGGGAGAGAGAAAGAGCAGAAAACAAGTCTCTAGGGTTGGCTGCCGATTCAAGGGTAATTTAATCAAAATCAGGCAAATACTCTCACTAGGGAGAGAGTGTTGAAAATTGATTGAACAGCCATGCTGGTGATATGGTGTCAGCACAACCCCCGTGACATCATTACAAGTAGAGCTATGTCCTCAAGTAAAGGTCATGCTACTTCTCGCCTTCATTACCGCTATAGTTCACCTACACAACCCTGAAAGCCAAACTTAGTGTTTGACCGACTGAGTGGTCAGGAACTTGTTTGCCATTGTTATTTGAAGGTATTCTTTTATAGAAGTTCTTTTTCACTTAAAGTCGGCATACTATTTACCATGTGTATATATATATATATACACTGAACAAAATTATAAACGCAACACTTTTGTTTTTGCCCCCATTTTTCATGAGCTGAACTGAAAGATCTAAGACTTTTTCTATGTACACAAAAGGCCTATTTCTCTCAAATATTGTTCACAAATCTGTCTAAATCTGTGTTAGTGAGCACTTCTCCTTTGCCGAGATAATCCATCCACCTCACAGGTGTGGCATATCAAGATGCTGATTAGACAGCATGATTATTGCACAGGTGTGCCTTAGGCTGGCCACAATAAAAGGCCACTCGAAAATGTGCAGTTTTATCACACAGCACAATGCCACAGATGTCACAAGTTTTGAGGGAGCGTGCAATTGGCATGCTGACTGCAGGAATGTCCACCAGAGCTGTTGCCCGTAAATTGAATGTTCATTTATCTACCATAAGCCGTCTCCAAAGGCGTGTCAGAGAATTTGGCAGTACATCCAACCAGCCTCACAACCGCAGACCACGTGTAACCACACCAACCCAGGACCTCCACATCCAGCATCTTCACCTCCAAGATCGTCTGAGACCAGCCACCCGGACAGCTGCTGCAACAATCGATTTGCATAACCAAAGAATTTCTGCACAAACTATCAGAAACCGTCTCAGGGAAGCTCATCTGCATGCTCGTCGTCCTCATCGGGGTCTCGACCTGACTGCAGTTCGTCGTCGTAACCGACTTGAGTGGGCAAATGCTCACATTCGATGGCGTCTGGCACTTTGGAGAGGTGTTCTCTTCACGGATGAATCCCGGTTTTCACTGTACAGGGCAGATGGCAGACAGCGTGTATGGCGTCGTGTGGGTGAGCGGTTTGCTGATGTCAACGTTGTGGATCGAGTGGCCCATGGTGGCGGTGGGGTTATGGTATGGGCAGGCGTATGTTATGGACAACGAACACAGGTGCATTTTATTGATGGCATTTTGAATGCACAGAGATACCGTGACGAGATCCTGAGGCCCATTGTTGTGCCATTCATCCACGACCATCACCTCATGTTGCAGCATGATAATGCACGGCCCCATGTTGCAAGGATCTGTACACAATTCCTGGAAGCTGAAAACATCCCAGTTCTTGCATGGCCAGCATACTCACCGGACATGTCACCCATTGAGCATGTTTGGGATGCTCTGGATCGGCGTATACGACAGCGTGTTCCAGTTCCTGCCAATATCCAGCAACTTCGCACAGCCATTGAAGAGGAGTGGACCAACATTCCACAGGCCACAATCAACAACCTGATCAACTCTATGCGAAGGAGATGTGTTGCACTGCGTGAGGCAAATGGTGGTCACACCAGATACTGACTGGTTTTCGGACCCCCCCGGACCCCCCAATACAGTAAAACTGCACATTTTAGAGTGGCCTTTTATTGTGGCCAGCCTAAGGCACACCTGTGCAATAATCATGCTGTCTAATCAGCATCTTGATATGCCACACCTGTGAGGTGGATGGATTATCTCGGCAAAGGAGAAGTGCTCACTAACACAGATTTAGACAGATTTGTGAACAATATTTGAGATAAGTACTTATTGAAATTAAGTACCTACTCATTGAGTAGGCGGTTTCGGACGCAGCCATAGTCTGTGCAATCAAGTCGACGATATCGCTGGAAATTAAGTGTCCCCAACTAAGCAAGCCAGAGGCGACAGCGGCAAGGAACCAAAACTCCATCGGTGACAGAATGGAGAAAAAACCTTGGGAGAAACCAGGCTCAGTCGGGGGGCCAGTTCTCCTCTGGCCAGACGAAACCAGCAGTTCAATTCCAGGCTGCAGCAAAGCCACATTGAGCAGAGGACTCGACTGGTTCCTGTGGTCTAGTGCCAGTGGCCGTCTAGGAGAAAAGGTCTTTACTGGAGATCTGTCTCTGGGGCTCATCTAGTTATCCTGATCTCCGCTGACATTCAGGGCTGTAGAGGTCATCTCTAGGTGCTGATCCACCATCTGTGCTGGATACGGACTGGATCCGGGTGACTGCAGTGACCATCTGATCTGGATACAGACTGGATCTGGGTGACTGCAGTGACCATCTGATCTGGATACAGACTGGATCCGGGTGACTGCAGTGACCATCTGATCTGGATACAGACTGGATCCGGGTGACTGCAGTGACCATCTGATCTGGATACAGACTGGATCTGGTGGCAACGGTGACCTCGGAATAAGAGAGAAACAGACTAATATTAGCGTAGATGCCATTCTTCTAACGATGTAGCAAGTACATCGGGTGTTATGGGAAGTGTTCCCGGTTCCGGTTGACCTAATTAATGAAATGCTAGAAACGTGGCTTTCAAAGGAAAGATTGCTATCAAATAGCACACCTAGGTTCCTAGCTGATGATGAAGAATTGACAGAGCAGCCATCAAGTGTTAGACAGTGTTCTAGGTTATTACATGCAGAGTTTTTAGGTCCTATAATTAACACCTCTGTTTTTTTTTCAGAATTTAGCAGTTAGAAATTACTAGTCATCCAGTTTTTTATATCGACTATGCATTCCGTTAGTTTTTTAAATTGGTATGTTTCGCCGGGCCGCGAAGAAATATAGAGCTGAGTATCATCAGCATAACAGTGAAAGCTAACACCGTGTTTCCTGATGATATCTCCCAAGGGTAACATGTAAAGCGTGAAAAGTAACGGCCCTAGTACTGAGCCTTGAGGTACTCCCAGATGATAAGAGCAGGTAATTTGTAACTCTAATGAGAGCAGTCTCAGTACTATGATACGGTCTAAATCCTGACTGGAAATCCTCACAGATACCATTTTTCTCTAAGAAGGAATATAATTGTGAGGATACTACCTTTTCTAGTATCTTGGACAGAAAAGGGACAATTGAAATCGGTCTGTAATTAACTAGTTCTTTGGGGTCAAGTTGATGTTTTTTTTGATGAGAGGCTTAATAACAGCCAGTTTGAAGGTTCTGGGGACATGTCCTCACTATCTGATGTGATACTGTAGCTGACGGCTGCATGGTTACAATTTTATCTCTAATAGTATCGATCTTGGAAGTAGTTCATAAAGTCATTACTGCTGTGCTGTTGGGAAACGTCAACATTTGTTGATGCTTTCTTTTTCGTTAATTGAGCCACTGTATTGAATAAATACCTGGGGTTATGTTTGTTTTCTTCTAAAAGAGACAAAAAGTAATCAGATCTAGCAGTTTTTAATGCTTTTCTGTAGGATAGGGTACTTTCCCGCCAAGCAATACGAAATACCTCTAGTTTTGTTTTCCTTCACAGGATATATATAGGAATCATGGAGTTAAATTGAATACCTTTTAAGACCTTTTTTAAGATTCTTTCCATACATTTTAAGACCTCCTTCACAGGATATATATAGGAATCATGGAGTTAAATTGAATACCTTTTAAGACCTTTTTTAAGACTCTTTCCATACATTTTAAGACCTCATCGCCACTCCAAGTTTTAACCGGTTACATTGGCGACACTTTAACCTACATTTACTATATATTGATTGTAAGATAGGAGAAGTACACAAATCGCGTTTGGTCTCGTACTGTATGGCGTACCTTGTCAGTGTCGTGCGCTTTGCTTGGCCATTTGTTGTGATAAACAGTAAAGTGTGTCCAGCTGAATTCAATTTGAGTTTTGTTAAACAAATAAAAAAGAAGCTTAGTTTACCGCGGAAGCGGTCGCGTGAAGACCGAAGAGTGTAAAGACCATCGACTCCACCGGGCAGGGACACCGGCAAAGGA
>NW_015638954.1:10651-12590 GCF_001515625.1 Sinocyclocheilus rhinocerous | reverse complement strand
TACCTGTGATTACGGAGTGCTTGATTTGATGCAGACTTGACAGAGTGTCAGTACTGCACCTGATCGTGTCTGAAATTATCATGGATTCAGGTAAAATAATGATCACAACTATTACATCATTTTAATTGTGCATCCCAAGCCCATGCCAGAAAAAAAAACAGCCCAAAGTAGCGCAATTACCATGTCCCAAATATAAAAATGTCATTTCCATCCCTAAAATACATATTTTACAGTCACTGTTATGCACATTTATCATAAACACAGCTCAAATGCTTCCTAGTGTGGCCCAAAACATTTAGCACAGTTTTATTACAGGTAGAATGCAAAATGTTTCAGTACAAGCATTTCAACCAAATGTAATTTATGCAATATTTCAAACCTCTAACCCACTGGGGAAAGTCAATCAAAATCAACAGTTTAAAAGCAGCCCAATTTCGTGGAAAAAAACAACAACAATCCTGCATCCAACACCAGCTGCAAGAGTCAGATTTGACTGATCACGGGTCAAAAGTAAGGAGAGATAACTGACAAGATGTTGGAGGATTTGCTCCTCAACAGATACTGAGCTCATTGACAAATATATTTTATCGTAAGATGTGCTCCCTCTACACAGTGCGCGCGCGACCTCAAAATCGAAAGTGAAAGTGAACTGCGACTGCAAGCGCTCATTCAAAAAGGAATTTAAATACCCCACATATTGATGGCGGCGCCCTGATGCGTGAAAATTATATACAATATTAGAATGTTTGCGGGAGCCGACACAAAAATCGCAGGAGCGGATGGGAGCATGCGGTAATGGTCAGAAATTCAGCGAGAGCGGGATCAACAAGCCCTGCGCTATCACGCAGCAGCGCAGTCAGTCAGTGAGCACCATAACAGATGACGTCAATATATACATAATACATAATGAAAAGATGATACAAAATGTAATACCTTGAAAAATGGCATTTAAGACTTTTAAATACTTATTAAGGGCCTTAATTTTCTCTAAATTGATTTATCAGCTTTTAATACTTTTTAAGACCCTGCGGACACCCTGCTCCAGCTGCGCTCCATTTTCCGTGCTGCTCTCTTTAGGGTGCGAGTGTGCTGATTATACCACGGTGTCAGACTGTTTTCCTTAATATTCCTTAAGCATAAAGGAGCAATCGTATCTAACATGCTAGAAAAGAGAGAGTCCACAGTTTCTGTTACATCATCAAGTTGTTCTGAGGTATTAGAAATGCTTTAGGAATTTAAAAAAAAAATGCTTAGCAGACCTAGTGGGAACCCCTGCAGCCCTTGGTTGTGACGGGGCTAATCAGCTGCCTACACACACATGGCATAATGTAGAAGACAGAAAGCAGTGAAAAGCAGTACTTATAACTATCAGTGAGGTTAGCACATTCATAGTATAATTAGGAGACAGAAAGCATTTAGCTATATGAAGTTTGCACATGACTAAATAATGATCTGAGATATCATCGCTTTGCTGCATAATTTCAACACCATCAACATCAATTCCATGTGACAGTATTACAGTTTTTTTAAATTGCTTTGGCGCAATTTTCAGAAGCAATTGGTACATTTTCAAAACTCTTAGTACTTATATCACAACAGATCATCAAAAGTGCACTTTTTTCAAACATTTCAGCATATTTTCAATTGTGTTAGTACAATACACATAATCACAAAATATCCTTTTCACTACACAAAATAAGTGTTTCATCTATATAAATGTTTCATTCACAGTAACTGCCTTTCATAAAGCTATTACTAGCAAACGTTTCGTTTGCATGACTTTTCATTCAGTTTAATACATTTGTCTATTATTGAATCTAACTCATCTTAATGGTTAATCAGTGAATCATTTGGTGCATCTATAGATATAGATTCAATAGATATTTAGTTTCTATAGAACGTGATTGCAATTTAGGGATAACCAAATGCACTGAATTAT
>NW_015638954.1:9461-9940 GCF_001515625.1 Sinocyclocheilus rhinocerous | reverse complement strand
TTGGACATAGTGGTGTATTAGAGTAAAAAATGATATAAATACTGTTCGTTTTCTGGCACAAACCTATCGTTTCGTGTCTTAGGACATCAATGTGTCGTCACGAGCCGCAGGGATTAATTTGGATTTGTCTGTGCATGTCTTTTTTTACTCTCATAGATTTTGTTAGTGGGACTAACAAAAAACTCTCATAGTTTTATTGGTGGTGCTCCTCAACAGAGAGGTGGACATGGACCAAGAGAAAGAGGTGGTGGTCCTCAACAGAGAGGTGGACGTGGGCCAAGAAAAATAGGTGGTGGTGCTCCTCAACAAAGAGGTGGTCTTCAGAGAAATGTAGGCAGAAGACAGCGCATCATCATCTCTAATGAAGTCAGGGCCATCATTGCTGACCATGTGGTTAACAGATGCCTTACCATGGCAGAGGCTGCCAGGTTAGTTCAGCCTAACTTACAAAGGTCAACTGTCAGCTCTATCATCAGAAC
>NW_015638954.1:8730-9112 GCF_001515625.1 Sinocyclocheilus rhinocerous | reverse complement strand
CCTTTGCCAATGTGCCGTCAATTAGCCTTCCAACTATTGCCCGCCTTTTGAAGAAGCACCAGGTTTCTATGAAACAAATTTACTTGGTGCTTTTTGAGAGAAACAATGCCCGGGTGAAACAACTGCGTTCAGAATATGTTCAGGTACAACACTAAATCGGTGTTCTGTATGACATGCAATTTACAGTACTGACTAACAATGTAAACTTTTATTTGTAAAAGAGCTAACCAAATTATTATTATTTTAGAGGGTGATGGAGCTGGACGCTGCTGTGAATCACCAAAAGTATATTTTTGTTGATGAGGCCGATTTCAATCTGGCAAAAACCAGATGCCGTGGACGTAACCTTATTGGCCAAAGGGCAACCATCCAAGTGCCTGGA
>NW_015638954.1:4666-6952 GCF_001515625.1 Sinocyclocheilus rhinocerous | reverse complement strand
CAATACATATCACAATGATCTTGTGTTCTGAAACAATGATTGTGGAATGAAAATATGTGCAACTACAATGAAATCATGAGATCAGGTTTTGAAAGAATGACTAGTGGTATTACAAGTGTGATCAGTTTAAAGTTTTGTACTAAGAGTTTTGAAAATGTACACCTTACTTATGAAAATAGTACCAAACCAATAAAAAAAACCTGTAAATCTAGAGTATGATTTCGACAATGAGTAGGTCCTGACGCATGTTGTCTAACCCCAATAGAGTTCAGAATGTCTATGAATTCTGATCCCAATGCATCTTTTTCATTATCAACATGGATATTAAAATCACCAACAATTAAAACTTTAGGTTACACTTTATTTCGATAGTCCACTTTAGACATTCTATTAACTATACGTAACTTTGTAACTACATGTCAACTACATGTCAACTAATTATCATTAATTTGCATCTACATGTCTACTAATTCTCAGAGTAGACTGTTAGGGTAGGTTTAGGGTTAGTAGAATGTTGACAAAGAAAGTGTTAGAAGATATTAAGCAGACAGTCTACTAATACTCTACTAACTGCTAGTTGACATGTAGTTGCAAAGTTACTTACTTTATTTCGATAGTCCACTTTAGACATTCTATTAACAGTGTCACCAAACTTTATCTGCAGCCAGTCCTAACTCGGATATAAAATCAGCAAATTCTTTAATAAAGTCTGTATGGTGCCCTGGTGGCCTGTAGCCAGTACAAACATCACAGGGGATTTATCATTAACACTTGTTTTTCTGGATTATGTTATATGAAGCACCATTACTTCAAACGAGTTATACTTGAAGCCCACCCTCTGAGAAATTCTGAAAACATTGTTATAAATTGAAGCAACACCTCCCCCTTTACCTTTTAATACTGAAAATACACTCTAAAAACCGCTGGGTTGAGACCGCTGGGTAAGGACGTTGGGTTGTTTTAACCCAATTTGGGTTGAAAATTGGTCTTGATCTATAACCCAGCGGTGCTGGGTTGGGAACGCGGACGTGAAAGAGCACGCAGGTCACGTTAACATCGGACGACACCAATGCGAGAAGCCGCCATTTTCTCAGCGTCCTCAGATGGAAGCGAGTGCGAGTGAAAGACGGTTTATGGTAAGTAAAGATTAAAAATGTAAAGTCATCATTCATTGTTTGAGTCCGATAGTATTTTGAGATTTCATGGAAGGAGGTAATATTCTGAAAAGAGCTTATATTGAAAAATACGCGGACGTGGATTTTGCCTCAGAAATAGTCTTAACGGCCTCTTTTACTGAACGGAAGAGGTGCTTTTAATATAACGTCAGTGAGTATCTTATGTCATATTTACATAAGATTTTACAATATTTATAGGCGTTAAGAGAGGGTTATTAACATATTTACATGTTAATTCATTATCTTCTTTTTCGCGGTTAAATTGAATGTAGTTTCCTAAAGGAAACGGCTTTATGTAATAAAGACTAGCCTAATTATTGTGAGGCTGATGAAGTGATAATTGTTAAAAGTAATGTTTTGCATATTTCAGACTTGTTGAGCTATGTATCTTCATTGTGCCCGCGCCGGGAGTTAACAACACAGAACCCTGCTTGTGTGAGGAGGCGATTTTCTCAACTTCTTCAGAAGAGAGGGAAAGACGGTTTAAGGCAAGTAAACGTCATAATTCCATGTTATCAATTTTTTTTTTTACTAAGAGTTAAAATAATGTTTGTTGTTTTTGTAGATGTTGAAAGCCAGAGACATAGGAGAGCATCATTCTTTTGAGATTGATGCGAGTTATTTTTAGAAAATAAATGTTTCTGTTGTCTCCTGCCTGTTTACTTCACCTTTTGATGCAACAACAGTATGATTACGTGTTCATATTTTATGTAAACCATTGATGTCTGTGTTTTTCATTGCAGAACTCAAACCAACTTTGTTAACGTAATTAAAACTGCTTGTGAAGCACGATCCACATAACGCTATTTACTTCTTTATTATTATTATTTTTTTTGCATATACACTCTTAAAAATAAAGGTGCTTCACGATGCCATAGAAGAACCTTTTTGTCTAAATGGTTCCATAAAGAACCTTTAACATCTGAAGAACCTTTCTGTTTCACAAAAGGTTCTTTGTGGTGAAAGAAGGTTCTTCAGATTATAAAAAGGTAAGAAAGAGATGGTTCTTTAAAGAACCTTTGTCTGAATGGTTCTTTGTGGAACCAAAAATGGTTCTTCAATGGCATCGCTGTGAAGAACATTTTAAGCACCTTTATTTTTAAGAGTGCAT
>NW_015638954.1:0-4269 GCF_001515625.1 Sinocyclocheilus rhinocerous | reverse complement strand
TTTTTTTTACGCATATTCTCTTTATCGATAACAAAACAGCGCAAAAACTGGATGGAAACTTATGTTGCTCAGAGACGCAAAACAGCGCTGTGGCTCTGTTTGGAATTAGCTATTTTTTATTGGCGAAATAGAGCAAAAATAGGCAATATGGTGTCTAAAACGTAAGTCTGTTAATATTAACTTCTTGTTTATTTAACTGTTGTATAAAATCAATATCACATTTGTGATTTTTGCAAAAAAAAATAAAAATGGCACTCTTTGTGTGATATTATTAAATAAGTATATAGGCCTACATTTTCTGTCCACATATTTTGAATTTTGGGAGCATTCTAAATGCATTTTATTAGACTGAATCATGCAGTGAAAGAACACACACATAAAATACGATGTAACATGAGCAGTTCTAAATTTAATAGGCTAGCAGCAGTCGAATCTTTTCATTTAATTCTCATTTTCACTAAGTTTCAAGTATTATAGTTTCATGAAATAGTTTCATTGGTGGTGTTATGGGGATGCCCTTAATGATGACCCCCCCTCAATTTGAACACTGAAAAATGTTTACCATTACCTTTTGTAAAGTACTGCAGTTTTTCTGACCCGTTATCTAGGCCTGTTGTTTCTCTTCCTTCCTTAAAAATATGTAGGCTAATATAGATCTCTTCGATAATAAGTGTGTATTAACAAACTTAATTATAAAGAATTTAAACGTAGCTATTATCACAGGAGATTATCAGTGCTATTTTCTGAGAGATGTTGAACCCTCAGTAAGAGATAAAGCTTTTACCTTTTATCTTACAGTTGCTCCAAAGGTCAAGGTGACACATTACAGAATTATGATTTACCCTGTTAGTAATTTTATACAGAAAAGATGTAATTTTTATGTGTTTTTTGTTATTCTTTCCCTGAAACACTTGATCACCAATTATTTTACTGAGAGGTTACTTCTAAATTCTGGTTTGATATTCATAGTTGGTTATCAGTACAAATGGAAACAACTCCTCCATTTGTTTTACAAGATATCTTCTTCATTAAGTGTGATTGAATTTTTTTGGGGGGGGATGTTGTCAACTTTGTTTTATTGTTGGGTAAATATCATATTCATACATGCAAATGGCAAAAAGTAAGTCGTCCTTTAATATATTGCTTTGTGAGTTTGTGAAAATGTTTAAGTACTTAAAGTACTTAAAAAAAGTAAATAGAAAGTCTAAAAACTCTTTAACATCATCTAAAAATATTTATGTATTTTTTGTATTTTTTATTTGAAACAGCAGACAACTGTACATAATCAATTGTACCGAAGCATTTTCTACTTGTTTAAAATACGACAAATTGCTGTAATGATGAGCACAAGTGGCTAGATGATGTGAAGGTTAAACATAGTTTTGAGAATTTCAGCTGTGATCTGAGAAATGTACTAAAGCGGCTGGAAAACTGGAAGTAAAAGGTACAGTCAGTTATTCAACATGTAATAAAAAACTTGTAATGCATTCGTTTACATTTTAAAAAATTATTTTTTTAGAACAATTTCAATACATGATTCCCTGCTTTTCCTGCAGGTGCTAAACACTCTTTGGTTTCCACTCATCTGTAAATAAGTTGTCCACAAATGACAACTGACCTTTCTCAAAAACAAAGCCTACTTTTGCTATGTCCGACAAGTCACATGCCATACAGTGAAAATACATTGCGGAACAAAGCAATACTTAGTATAAAACAAAGTGTCAGCTTAAAAATTTTGTCAAAAAGTTCAAACACTAAATAGACCCACAGTTTGGTGACTCTAGAGCCACAGTTCAAGCAGCACGTGAACTGATCCATTATCTCTTTTAGTTACAGCACATGAATGAATATCAAAGGTTATGTTTTTTATGTGTGAGGTTAAAAACCATGGAAGAATTGAAAGAGAAACCCTGGCTCTAAAATGTTAATTCTCTTCCGGGTTTTCTGCAGCTGTTGATACAAATAAATGTTTTTATGCATCTGCAAAAACATTTAGGCTAATAAATAAATAAATAAATAAAACATAATAATAAAGTGTGCTCGCCTTTGTCTTTTGAGGTGTAAATGTTTTTTAGTATAATTCTGTCAGATCGCCTGTCAATCACTTTGGCGAAACTTTAAAACTAAATATTACAACTCCAAAATAAAAAATTACAAATATTGTTTATGTTAAATTAGGCCAAAATATAGCAATGTTTAAAAATGTGTTATTTTGTGTTGGTCTAGAGACTCCTAGTGGTGAATACATGCTAGAACAACTTATTTTTATGATTTCTTCATAAGTATCTGTGGATATGTGGACAAGAAGCAATTTCATACAGAATTTTTTATATCATTTGTATAAATGTGCGGCAGACGCAGACGTCACGTTCACGTTCACTCAGACGAGTGCATGTTGCAACGTCATATTAAAGAATCCGTCCGAACGCCATAGAAGCGGATCAGAAGCGCAGTGGTAGGATTCGCGAGACCACGTGATTTGCCTGTCAGATGTTGTTTGGTTGCTCATTGTCCTTGTAAAAAGGATTTGTGATGTCATATAACACCATGTGTTTTTGTATTTCAAGGATGAACCGCTCATCGTCGTCCATTACTGGCCTCCTGCCAAAGATGTGACCGTGAAAACGATCGGGAGTCTGCACAGGGTGTTTATTTTGAAATGGACATGATTTTTTTACTTTTATTTTGTATTTGCTGTGCAGTTTGGATGCGGCGTCCATCAAAAATAGACTAGACTATCTTTAGCGAAGCGGTTCTGGGACGCGTTTGAAAACGTGCCGCGGCGCGTCTGGTGTAAACACAAGCATTGACTAGAATGACCGCGATCAGTTCCGGTAGCCGCGTCGGAGCCGTAACGTGCCGTGTGCAGTGTAAATCAGGGGTCACGCCTGTTTCACACATACTCCGTCTAAAGTGCGTGTGCGTTGCGGTTTTTTTTACGCACCCATGTTAACGGATTAGAGCTTTCACACTGCACGCGGTTGCAGTCCGTCAGTGCGTTCCAGGTGCGGTGCGTGTGCAGCAGTGCAGCGATCGTTTACGCACCGAGTCTATATTTTGCTGTGCTGCACGCGCTGAATTAAAGTGACAGCGCTTTGTCCGCTGTAAAAATGAACATGGATTGACACGGAAATGTAGTAATTTCACAATAAATAGATATAATTAAAGTCTACTGTGTTTCACAGGCTTTTTGGCTAGGTTTAAAACAAATAAAAGTGCACTTTTAGATATACAAGGCAACATATGCACTTGTGTCTTGTGGAGGTAGAAAAACAAAGTTCTTTAAGACCTGCTGGACTGTTTGTAATAAAGATTTAAATGTAAAAGGCACGAGAGCCGACTGTTTCTGTCAGTGGTAAGTTTTAATTTAAAATATTTGTGATAACCTGACACAAGAAAGCTATATGCTGTATTCAAATGTATTTCCACTTGCTTGAGCAATTTAATCAGTGGCGGTTCTACATTGAATTACACCCTGGGCGAGACCCCCTTCGAGCGCCCCCCCCCAAAAAAACCCCACAAAATTCTGCACAAACAGTTATATTTTATTATAACAGCATAAGTGAAAAATATATACAATCAGATATATAAAAAATGTAACAAGAGCAGAGAGCAACAATAATATAAAATATTAAGAATAATATACAAATAAAATATAGAAAAAATATTCTAAATGGCACAACTCCTTCATCACACAAATGTGAAAACACACTAAAGAGAATCTAATTATTACACTATTGCACTAAGAACAGAAAACACAAACTAAAACTAAAACCTGACCTTTCTGGCCTTCCTTGATGCAAAATCATAAATGATGTCATCGTATGAAATCTGCTCCCCTATTGAGTGATTGATACTGATGACGGCAAGGCCAGTGAGCCGTTCCTGGGACATGGTTGACCTCAGGTACGACTTGATCAACTTTAGTTTTGAAAAGCTCCTCTCTGCTGGAATATTGATGTATAATTTATTTCCATATTCACTTGTTGTGTCTCCCAAAATGCCTGATAAACATGATTTAAGTCCTGATGTCCTCTACAGTGGACATGTATGAAATCAATGCCCTGTTCTGTAACAGAAAGTCATTTTTTGATTTGAAACCCCATAACGTTTTGACATAACGTCTGAGATGTTGGTTTATGAAATACAATTTGAAAAGTAGTCCGATTTAAATTATAATGACACAGATTTGAAAATTTCGTTGGCTAATTACAGGGCCTAACCTTAACCCAACTGATGGAAATAAATAATAACTGAACTTGTAACAGT
>NW_015638953.1:97201-99165 GCF_001515625.1 Sinocyclocheilus rhinocerous | reverse complement strand
GCTTGACCGTGTTTTTCTGAAGTGCGGCTGGCTTGACCGCAGTCTTTTTGGGGACTTGTTTTGCGTTGGAGTGGATCGGTCACGTATCCAAACATTTTTCTGTTTTTTTTTTAGGCAGACCTATATTCTCGGTAATGTGCGGTCTGTTTTGGTTCTTGTTCAAAGTTGTTTGACGTTCCTTTTTTTGTGCTACTTTTATTTTATACAACAGACATTAATATCTTTATTTATTTCATTTGATTTTTAAAAGGATTGCGCATGTAAACTTTGTTTTATCCTCGTTATTACAAACTGATTATATGGTTAAGCCAAGTTTGTCTCATTAATGTACAGCGGCACGAATTGATGGGGCCGAGCCGGGCGCTGTTGATGTTTGGCAGTGTTCTTTTTCTAAAGTACTGGATTATATAGAGGATGTCTGTTGTTGTTGTTTTTGTGTTTTGTCATGAATGGATGTTGTTTGTTGTATGTATAAAAAAAAATAAAAAATTTGATTACAAAAAAAAATTGATACAGTCAAATCAAAATGTATTCAGACACCTTCAACATTTCTATAGCTATAGTTTAGAACAGTGTTTCCCAACCTTTCTTTAGTCGCGGCACCCTTTGGAAATTTTAACAAATTTGTGGCACCCTACAAAATTAATTTTGTCACAATATTTGAATTTCTAACTTCGATATGATACTTTGAAAAGTATAGATATTCGGTACAGCAGGGAAGAACTGCAGAATATACTGTCATACAGATATTTTTAATATTATAAAAAGAAATGTGTCTATCAATGGTGGCAATCAGTAGGCTAATTTCTAATGAAAAGACCAATTTATATGACAGATTTTAATGTAGGCTTTTATTCATATGTATGCCTAAGGTTGAAAATAAATGATGATTATAGTGAATGCCCCTATGAATGGTTTTATTTGTACGATTTCGTTTTAATTCAAATGATGCGTGTGCTCAGTGAGTGAACATCAAAGATCACACAACAGAAGTGCGCGCACTCTCTCTCTCTCCCTCCCTCCCTACCGTTAAGTAACTTGTGCATTGTTTTACTTGTTTTTGACGTATCCGACCGAACTTCAAACTTTCCAGTGATGTCTGTGAGAAAGGTATATTCACTCTACAAGCTCGCGCATCTGTGCCGCCGCACGCTCAATCCACTCAGCGTGCTTTGCTTATCAGCTCGCGCATATCAGCTATACAGGCGTTAATACTGAATGTTTAACATTATATTCATTGCATACATATACTTCGTACACTTCCTTAATCTCTAATAACTCCATTCTGCTGTCTGTTGTATCGGTGTTTCTTTGTCTGAATATGGCACTTATCAGATGCTGTGTGTATCGGCGTTTGGTATCGGGGCATTTTAAGGAGTACGAGTACGAGTACAGGAGCTCAATATCGGGCCCGATACCGATGGTGCATCCCTAGTTAAAAGTAACTTTGCTATCGTAAAGATCCCGATATCCGCCCCACGGCTAAAATTAAAACGTCTTTAATCAATAAACCCTACAGATTTCAATAGCACTGGGTGTCTAGATTATGATCAAGTATGATCTGTCAGGACCCATACTATACAATCATATCCTAACGCTATCATCGGTAGTAACAGGCGGCAAAACCTCAAATTGATTAGTGGAAAGGAGATCGATCACGGTTGAAAAACTGTATGACTGACACAAATCCTTGTCGCGAAATTGTTTTAGTTCAGTTTGTTCCATAACTGCTTATACATATATAATCGCTATCTAGGCACATGTGACTATGCTGTACAGCTGTGATTTTTTTATATTTATTTGCACACAGATAATGTAAATACCCCTTTGTGGCAAAATATTACGTTATTCATAATTAGTGGTCCTGTTTGACAGCGAAGTTACTATTAAGTTACTATTAAGTAAGACATAGGCTTAAAGTGGTGATAATGGGAAAGGGAAAGGAAATAGGGAATGTTACGATA
>NW_015638953.1:94909-96877 GCF_001515625.1 Sinocyclocheilus rhinocerous | reverse complement strand
TATATATATATATATATAATTATTTTAAGGATGTTGAAATATATTTTTATATGTTAAATAATGTTAATGGTGCAAACATGTTGTTTATGCTGCAACTGAATATGTGGGAGACTTTTTACTCTTTTACTGTACACAGTCTTTTTACTGTTTACTTACAGTGTTCTTTAAACTTTTATGGTGTTCTATCATGTAAACAAATCATGCATCATTATATCAAATTAAACAGGTCAATGGCAGTAGTCTGTACATTACAGATGATGCAAACACAGCAATATTCCCAAAGCCAACAGGACGATTTTGCACCATCAGTCTTTCACATTGCAGTCATTATGAGATCCACGGAGATCCAGATCAAAGTCAGCCACCTGCAAGTAGAGCCCTACACACTGCAGGTGTTCCTTTTGCCTTCATGCGCCGGCCTTCATTTTCTGCTTCCACTGACACACCAGGAGCTTCGCCTGGAACTCCACGAGCTGGTGGCCTGTTCCCAGCAAGATCGTTCCAAAGGTTACTTGTTAATTATGCAACTCATCTCTGCTGCTAAAAGTTAATCCTATAATATATTAATAGTTTATAAAGTAAAAAACAACAACATTGCTTCGCTTCAGAAGGCATTCATTAACTGGAGTCATATGGATTACTTTTATGATGGATGGAGTGCTTTTTAGAGCTACAAAAACTCTGGCACCATTCACTGCCATTACAAAGCTGGAAAGAGTCAGGATATTATTTAATATAACACCGATTGTGTTCATCCAAAAGAGGAAAGGCATATACACCTAGGATGGCTTGAGGGTGATTAAATTATGGGATAATTAAACATTTTTTTGATGCGCTATTAATTTAAGTACAGTAATCAAGTAAAATTACTTAAGTTGCCTATTATAAACCCCTGCAATGCCTGAATAGAATATTTTTCTTAATAGTCAGAGAAAAAAATCTTGACCAAGGGCGCATCAGGTAATCACAAGCAAGACTATGGGTGCTCCAGAGAGGGAACAAACTGTCAAAAACAAAAAGTGGATCCCATTGCAAAAAAAAAAAAAAAAATCCACATTCAGGCACTCACATAGCAAGCAAAGTATAAAAGCCTTTAATTATAAGACAGGGCTACATATTAAAAATACCAACGTGTATCAGCCCAAGCAGGCCTTCATCAGGGTGTAAGACAATAGAGAATGAGAAATGGTTAAATAGATACACCTGTGACTATACATTTTCAAGATCTAACCACTAGATGTCCCTTAGGAGTTTAAGAGCTTTCTCTAAATAAATAGACCTGTGATTATACATTTTCAGGATCTTACTACTTAGATGTCTCTTGGGTATTTACAAATTTGTCATTTGTCAAACCATAAAATAAAAAAAAAATAATAATAATACAATATCACAAACTATACCAAAGGACATAACTAATAATAATAAAAACAGTTTTTTATTGTAATATAGTTTAAAATGTAATTTATTCCTGTGACCGCAAAAGCTGAATTTTCAGCATCATTTTAATATGCCCATTTGCTGCTCAAACTAAACCAAAGGACATAACAGTGGGGGAAAAAAAAAAAAATATATATATATATATACATACATACATACATACACACACATATACATATAACAATTGAACAAATACCAATAAAAAGCACCTACAATCAAATCTAACAATTACAGTAATGGAGAAAAATCAATATCTTCATTGAGACCAGGATATGAGAGAGCATCCAATTTATGTATCCAATAAATTTCTCATTGTTTTAACCGTCAAAAGCCCTATTCGCACGGGATTAGTATTATCTATCTATCTCTGGGGACCCAGGCCCCCCTCCCCCACATCTGAATTTCGTGTGGTGCATTCGCACGGGATAAGTGAAGCCTGTGATTTTACTCGAATTTACTGACTTGTCTCCCGGATACGACGTCAAGGCTTTGAGAGTCCCGTTCTATGGTCCGGTTAGATGGATTTAAAAA
>NW_015638953.1:88398-92598 GCF_001515625.1 Sinocyclocheilus rhinocerous | reverse complement strand
CCCACCCCGTTATAAGAAAAACAAAACAAGTGGGCTCCCCCAAAGTCCACGGTATAGTTCGAACACTGCTTAAGTCTATCTCCACCTCTGATGTTTAATGGCACGTTCAATTCCAATGACCTTCAAATTACTCTCACTACCATGCTTAGCCTGTATAAAATGTTTCGCCATCGGATAGTTCATGTTGCCAGTCCGTATTGCATACCTACCTATGTTCAGCCAATCTATCACGTAACCTCCACTTAGTGAGTCCAACAAAGAAACAATTGCATGGACATTCCAATCTATAAATGACATGTGTGGAGTTACAATTGCTAAAATCAGTGATCTCAAATTTCTTCTTATTTCTTTTGTCCTCGAAAGTATTAGTCCGGACCATATTTGAACAATAATTGCAATTACCACAACTGAAGTTCCCTTTTGGTCATCTCAACCATGTTTCCCATTTTGGAGCTGGAAGAAAACTCCTCACCAATTTGTCCTTTTATGTTGGGGCTCGTTTAAGAATAAAACCAGGGGGTTCTTTAAAAATTTCTCTCAGTCTTATCAACTTAAAATATTCCAATTCCTTTGAATAATCTGTTTAATTTGTGTCGCTTCTTTACAATATCTTGTGACAAAATGTACCTTGTTATTAACCCTTGTGCGTCAATTAAAAAAAGTTACACATAGGTCCATAGTGGACAAAAATGTCCATGTCCAAAAACTGTCATAAAAATATTATATATTAATATTTTTTTCCACTTTCACTGACGTCCATTTTTTTTACCAGCATCAGTTCTAATCATAATTACCAAACATTCATTAATTTTCAGAATTGTAACCCTTTAAATGCTGGTTTGTTTACGTACTGCCACAGGTGATTTTTTTAAAGAAAAAAATTAAAATAGTAGTTATTTTCTATATATTAAATGCTAAGCAGATTTTTTTTTCTTTGTTTATTACAGTCTTGGATGTGTCAATGATGTACAACACCATTAATTTGGATGCATTCATATTTTTTATGCAGTGTCAGATAAAAAAATAAAAAAAAGCTACCACTCAGGTCCATAAAGGACAAAAATGTCCATGTCAAAAAACTGTCATAGAAATGTTATATATTCATAGTTTTTTCCACTTTCACTGACTTTGATTTTTTATCAGCATCAGTTCTAATCATAATTACTAAACATTCATTCATTTTCAGAATTTTAACGCTTTAAACGCTGGTTTCTTTACATAATTCCACTTGTTTTTTTATAAAGAATAATAATCATTATTATTTTTTTCCGTATACTGAATGCTATGCAGATTTTTTTTTCTTTGATAATTAAAGTCTTGGATGTGTCAATGATTAACAACAATATTAATTTGGATGCATTCATATTTTTTATGCAGTGTCAGAAAAAAAAAAAACTACCACTCAGGTCCATAAAGGACAAAAATGTCAGTGTCAAAAAAACTGTCATAAAAATATTATAAATTAATATTTTCTTCTACTTTTACTGACTTCGATTTTTTTACCAGCATTGGTTCTAATCATAATTACCAAAAATTCATTCATTTTCAGAATTTTAACCCTTTAAATGCCCGTTTCTTTACACAATGCCACTGTTGTTGTTTTATAAAAATAATAATAATTATTATTATTTTCCATATACTAAATGCTAAGCAGATTTTTTTCTTTGATTATTACAGTCTTGGATATGTCAATGATTAGCAGTAACAATGATTTTGATACATTATTATTTTTTGTGCAATGTTAGATTTAAAAAAAAAAAAAATGGTGGAGACAGATGGTTGGCGGGGGATGCGCTGTCTCCGTGACATATGTGGCATTACCAGCATTTTCCCCAGTTCCTCCAAAAACAGCCTCCGTCTGAATGTTTTGCCCTGGTTCCAGGAGGGGTCCACCGCTGACCACGGTACAAATGAGTTGTAGGTAGAGACGTCCACAAGGTCATAGAAGAGAACCACTGGCCACTGACATGTTCTTCTCTTACAGCTGTAGGTGCCAACAACCTGCGAAAGAAAAAAAAAGAAAAAGAAAATAAACAAAATATTCTTCTCCTCATCATACACGAAAATATAACAGTGTATATAAATTTAAGAAATACTGATTTATAAAAGTACTATGCAGTAAAAATAAAAATAAACTATTCTCCTCATTCACAAAAATATAACATTGTTTATATAAATGCTAGAAATACTGAATAATAAAAGCACTATGCAGTAAGAATCAATGTGTGTATAACTGATGCGTAATGGCACATACCTTGTCCAGGTTGTCGACACCTCCTTTGCAGCGGCTGTAGTCTGTGATGATCACTGGCTTCTTTTTCTCTGTGTCACTCACAGCCGGCTCTCGGTGCTTGGTGCTAAGGAGCAGCACATTCTTCCCACGTTTGGGTACATAAGACACAGCTGTGTGCGCGTCTTAGTGAAAGCAAAGAGGGAGGACAGGAGTGCTCTTTGCCTTGTCTGCAGCAGCTGTGGAGGAAGCTCTTGCGAATTGTCCCGACTAGGGCCATCTTCCTCTTTAGAAGCTCCTCAGCCAGTGCATACGAGGTGAAAAAATTGTCGCAGGTCACGGTGTTCCTCTGGAGACCCTCCGTCATGTCCAGAACGACCCTTTTTCCCTGTTCACCTCCGCAGGACTTCCCCGTGTAGATTTGCATCTTCCATGCATAGGATGTTGTGACGTCACAGGTGACCTTCTTTGACCTTATTCATAGTTTTCACATGGCCCTATGACCCTGCCAAGGGTGTGACTCATATACATGGGGGTGGGATTTTTGATTTCCAGTACAGATTTCTTTCTTTCCCACGTTTGGTTACATAAGACACCGCTGTGTGCGTCTTAGTGAAAGCAAAGAGGGAGGACATGAGTGCTCTTTGCCTTGTCTGCAGCAGCTGTGGGGGAAGCTCTGGCTTGTTCTTGCGAATTGTACCGACTAGGGCCATCTTCCTCTTTAGAAGCTCCTCAGCCAGTGCATAGGAGGTGAAAAAATTGTTGCAGGTCACAGTGTTCCCCTGGAGACCCTCCGTCATGTCCAGAACGACCCTTTTCCCCTGTTCACCTCCGCAGGACTTCCCCGTGTAGATTTGCATCTTCCATGCATAGGATGTTGTGACGTCACAGGTGACCTTCTTTGACCTTATTCATAGTTTTCACATGGCCCTATGACCCTGCCAAGGGTGTGACTCATATACATGGGGGTGGGATTTTTGATTTCCAGTACAGTATAATTTCTTTCTTTCAAACTATTTCCACACACATACAATTTTCAGTACACACATACAAACCACACTCTGACATCCATACCAAAATACCCACACAATTATAGCTGCATAATTTATCCAATTGACTCTATAATAGACTATAATATGCATATAAGCAGAAAACAGGAATAAAGCGAGTATTTGCTTTATACGCCAAACTTGAAAAAATGGCACCATCTAGTAAAAAGTAGTCAAAATTGCCTTGCCAACAGAATGAAAGCCTATTAGCAAATATTGCATCATTTTAGAGTTAAATGGCCCTGGGATTAAAAATTGCCGTTTTAATGGGTTTCAATAAGGACATTTTTGTCCTTAAGGTCCTGAGAGGAACAATTTTTTGTACCTAGTGTAAAATAGATTTATTAAAGGAAATGAGGGTGAAATATTAAAATTCCAATAAAAATACACACCTGAGGCAAACTTTATGCAGTTGGTGTTAACACAGGCAAAATGATCCAAAACAAAAACTGAAAAGGACAAAAATGTCCATAAGGTCACTTAACAAGGGTTAAGACCTACACGTTTCTGTTTTTTGTTCAACATTTCCTCCCTCTTTAGTGACTGGACTTTCCCATGAGCTTCTTTTAACGTTGATGAACTATAACCTCTTTGTTGAAACTTCTGTGTCAGAATAGTCGATTGCACATCAAAATCCTCATCTGAAAGTCCAGTCACTAAAGAGGGAGGAATTGTTGAACAAAAAACAGAAACGTGTACTTGAAACATGATACATAAATTGGATGCTCTCTCATATCCTGGTCTCAATGAAGATATTGATTTTTCTCCATTTCTGCAATTGTTAGATTTGATTGTAGGTGCTTTTTATTGATATTTGTTCCATTGTTGTATATATATATATATATATATATATATCTGTGTGTGTGTGTGTGTGTGTGTATAAATATATATATATATATTTTTTTTTTTTTGCGCACTGTT
>NW_015638953.1:77211-87441 GCF_001515625.1 Sinocyclocheilus rhinocerous | reverse complement strand
GACATTTTTGTCCTTAAGGTCCTGAGAGGAACAATTTTTTGTACCTAGTGTAAAATAGATTTATTAAAGGAAATGAGGGTGAAATATTAAAATTCCAATAAAAATACACACCTGAGGCAAACTTTATGCAGTTGGTGTTAACACAGGCAAAATGATCCAAAACAAAAACTGAAAAGGACAAAAATGTCCATAAGGTCACTTAACAAGGGTTAAGACCTACACGTTTCTGTTTTTTGTTCAACATTTCCTCCCTCTTTAGTGACTGGACTTTCCCATGAGCTTCTTTTAACGTATAACCTCTTTAACCTCTTTGTTGAAACTTCTGTGTCAAAATAGCCGATTGCACATCAAAATCCTCATCTGTCACTAAAGTCACTAAAGAGGGAGGAATTGTTGAACAAAAAACAGAAACGTGTACTTGAAACATGATACATAAATTGGATGCTCTCTCATATCCTGGTCTCAATGAAGATATTGATTTTTCTCCATTTCTGCAATTGTTAGATTTGATTGTAGGTGCTTTTTATTGATATTTGTTCCATTGTTGTATATATATATATATATATATATATATCTGTGTGTGTGTGTGTGTGTGTGTGTGTATAAATATATATATATATTTTTTTTTTTTTTTTGCGCACTGTTATGTCCTTTGGGATAGTTTGTGATATTGTATTTTTTATTTTTTGACAAATGACAAATTTGTAAATACCCAAGAGACATCTAGTAGTAAGATCCTGAAAATGTATAATCACAGGTCTATTTATTTAGAGAAAGCTCTTAAACTCCTAAGGGACATCTAGTGGTTAGATCTGGAAAATGTATAGTCACAGGTGTATCTATTTAACCATTTCTCATTCTCTATTGTCTTGCACCCTGATGAAGGCCTGCTTGGGCTGATACACGTTGGTGTTTTTAATATGTAGCCCTGTCTTATAATGAAAGGCTTTTTACTTTGCTTGCTATGTGAGTGCCTGAATGGATTTTTTTTTTTTTTGAGAATATTTTTCTTGTTTTAAGAAAACTTTTTTTGTTTATTTGTTTATACAAATTTCAGTAGAAAAATGTTGTAAAAAGTGTAAATTCCTGAGAGACACCAGGGGTGTATTCCAGAAAGCACGGTCAACTTACCGTCAGCTAAACCCTGAACTTTCGGTTGATTAACCCCAAACCTTGCTTACTCGAGGTATGTGGTTCCAAAAACGCGTCCGGGAGTAAGTTCATTCAACTCAGAGTATGTTCCTGGTTAAGACTCAAGACATTCTCAACAGAGTAACGAATCGACGAGTCGCTATGGAAACAGACGCTAAGAAAAAGCGCGCAATGCTGTTTCTTTCTTCTTCTTTTGTTCAATGTCCGTTTACATGCTTAGTGCATATCGCCACCTAATTGCAATTTTTATTTTTTTCGTTTAATCTTTAATCCTTGAGAATATGAATTACATTGTTTGTTTGATGCTAATTATATATTAAGTCATATCAGATATGTATTTTGATTTAGAATTTAGACATTATAGAAAATGCCGATCCATGTGTGAGATGATAATATAAAATGTAATAAATAAATATATATAATATAATAAATTAAACATTACCTTGTCATAGTGTTTTATCATTTATACAGATAACTGTTATATATGCCAATAAAATAAATATAATAACCATATTAGAATATATTACGTTATTTATTACTTATATTAGCGCTTCATCATTAACATATCATCGTAATATATATATATAATAGGTACCCCCCTGAACAAGCTAATCAAGGTCTTCAGGATTACTAGAAAGTTACTGGCAGATGAGTTTGGTCAAGGTTGGTGATAAACTCTGCAGGAAAGTGGACCTCGAAGGCCAGAGTTGAGAACCCCTTGTGTAGCCAGATATGTCTGATTATCAGTGCTGTGTCCTGAATGCTATTAATAGTAATCCAGATGATGAGGAGCATTTTCTTTTGAGCTTAGCTGGGGCTAAGAGGCTATTCTCCACACGGTCGATCAGAGGATAAAATTCCAACATTTTACATGAAGCAGAACTCTGCTCTGACAATCAGTAAAATTCATGCATACCTACCTAACAGCACATTGAGGTCATATGACTGAACACTCTACCTTTGGGTGCACCCCTTTCTTAAGGGTGTAGAGCAGGGGTCTCAAATATTTACAGAACTTTTTAGTAGTTTTTTATTGCTTGGCTGTGAACAAGACTGATATCTCTTTCCAAACTAAAAAAGGAAAGTGGATGATTAACACAGTTTCGAGAAAGACAGACATTGCAGTATGTTTTGTTGAGTTTAATGGAAATGCTATTTGTCTGGTATGATTAATATAATCTCAAGTGTCATTACTCGACTAAACACGAAGAACAGTATGAGAAGTACTAGGGAAGTGAGAGGGAAAAAGGGAGCTGATTGCCAAAATCAGGAAAGCAATTCACCAAAGTTTTTTTTTTTTTTTTATTGCATATTGAAAGTCACTGATATTCTCTGTTTAGAAAAGAAGAGCTTGTTCAACATTCTCTTTCCATCAGCAAACGCAGTGGCAGAGACTGATAGGCATTAACCCCTGATGGTGCCCTGTCTATGACAGAAGAAAATACTGGTAGTTCTAGTACAAAGAAATTTTGAAGAGGAAACTGCAGATCCAGCGATTGTTCTGCACTGCATTATACACCAACAGGCACTTTACAGCAAATGCTTGAAATATGAACATGTCATGTCTTTGATTCTGAAATGTATCAATTACATCAGGTCCAGGAGTTTACAAGACCGCCAGTTCTGGGCAATTTTAGAAGAAATTGAGTCAGATCTATTGTTTTCATTTACATTTGTTTTGTTTTCATGCACCATGTGCCTTTTAAGCATAAGAAAACTTATGCTGAGTTGACACTGACAGAATAATTAAATGAACAGGATATTTCCATGCACAAGAAATTCAAACCTACCTAGAAATCATGTCGTATGTAGACCCCCATCTAGTCACAACGGCTTGGATCAAGGTATGCTGAGGAAGATTAAGTTCTGCTTGCTTTTTCGCCAGCTTTTTCCTTCTCTTCCATGAGTGGTTAAATCCTTGGTCGACACTCCTGTAAGCCCTCACAGCAGCATCCACTTGGTCAATCTTCAGGGCCTTTCCAAGTGCAAGATTTAAATTATGTCCAAAGCAGCTGAGCCAATTCGATGGGAGGAGGGATTTAAATGCAGCCTTCTTATTTGTGCCATTGTCAGTAGTGACACACGCCACTGCTGACTGCTGAATTCCCCACTCTTTAATTAGGTTTTCAAATGTCTCTTTAATGTTTTCACTGGTGTGGTCATCAGGTAAAAATGCAGTCTGTAGACATGCAGCTTTCAATTCTCATGCTGGTGTGATCAAATGAACTGTTAAGCTCATATAGGGGTGTCCAGTATTACTGGTCCAGAGATCAGTTGTAAATGCAAAGTGTTTGACTTCAGTCAAAGAGTTGGCAATGTCAGCTTTTAATTTTACGTACATGTTTGGGACGTCTTTTTCAGAAAAGTTTTGTCTTCTTGGGATTTTGTATTTTGGAGCAACTGTTTTCATCAGTGCATTAAATCCTGGCCTCTCTACCATTCTAAAGGGCATAATGTCCTTTGCTATGAAGTAGGCTAGTGACTCAGTGATGGCTGTGTCCTCACATGCACTAGACATGTCTGCTTTCCTTTTCCTTTCCACAGACTCAAAAATTGTCAGTTGACCTGAGACTCTGGCATTCTCGGTCTTCTTTGAAGCTCCCTATGAAATAACAAGAGAGAAAATACTGTTAAGTTCAACAGGATGATGAATAAATATTAACATCAAAACTGATCATTTAACATGTTAATTGAGTACCCATATTTTAAGCTCTTTATCCTATCGTTGCGCCGGTGGTTCTTCTCGGATTAGCTGTGCGCGCTGCGTCTTCTTGTTTGACAGGTGTCAGCTTTAAGATGCAATACTGCCACCTGAGAGGTTAACCAGGTACTGGCGCTGGAGTATTTACGTGTCGAGTTATCATATAGGTCCTATTCATTTTAAATATGTCACAGTTCTGCTGGTGTGCCCTAGTTGGCCACCAGATGTCACTGTGTGTTTTGTTGAGCACATGGCTTGTTGTTTGTTGTTGGTGCCATGTGCTCTCCTGTCTATTGTCAGACCCTGCCCTTCTTGTTTTCTCATTATTGTTTAAGTTACTCCACCTGTGTCTCCCTCGTTACCCTCCTCATTTGTCTACCTATTTATTCTCCTTGTGTCTGCAGTCCTGTGCTGGTTTGTTGTTTAATGTTATTTGTCAGATGTGTGTATGTTCACCATGCCCTGCCCTGTCTTGCCTGCCTGTTTTTCCCCCTCGGGGTACTTTTTGTTGTTCTTTTGTTCATTTTTACTATTATTAAATGCCCATATTCTTCCTGCATTTGAGTCCTCGCCTCATCTTTCTACAGTTCCCAGACAAAATATTGTGGTTATCACCAATACCAGTATATTGTCACATCCTAAATTAACATGATGTCGATATTTCTTGCTTTGAATGTCATGATTATCATCAATACCTGTATATTGCGACACCCCTAGTTTGAATCCTTAGTATTCATAAAAGAGTAGGCGAGAACTACCTGTGTGGTGTACGTATTCTCGCGAAATTCGGATGTACGTACACTTAAGTTTAGTATGTTAAGGATATTTAAGTTTCCGAATATGCCTACTTGCCTACTATATAGTAGGAGAAAAGAGTATGTGAAGAGAATAGTATGTCCCAAACCTCAGCATTCATAAAAGAGTAGGCGAGAAATCCTCGTATGTCCTACTGCTTCAGCCCAGATTCTGATGTGCTCATCCGATGGATACTTTTATATCCCAGGAGGCCACGGGAGAAGATACGTCATAAAGAAGAAGATGATGAAGAAGAAGAGGATACGTTATAATCAAACAGTGCAACGATGGACACGGGTGTTTTCAAATGTGAGTATTACAAACCAAAAACACGGTTCCTTGAGTTACTGTAGAGCAGACTGTTGAACCGTTGAAGGTGTAAAGACGCTAAATAGTATAGTATATCTGTGATTTTGCTGTAAAAATACATTTTATTATGTATAGCTAACAGGAGAGCTCCAGTAAGCGTACATACATCTCCAAAGTGCATTTACGTACATTCTAAACCATGTACATCTTAAAGACACTTACTAAATGTCTATTTAATATCTGATAGGAAAATGTTCAATAAGAATTGCAGATGAGCACATCTAATAGACATGAAACAGACATCTGAGTGAGTGATGTTTGTGTGCTATTATATAGTAGAATTCACTGTTGTAAACACTGTTTACATTAGATGAATGCAAGTAATATAAATAAACAAATAAGGGTAACACTTTACAATAAGGTTCCATTAGTTAATGAAAATACAGGTATTCTTTGTTAGTTCATGTTAATTCACAGTGCATTAACTAATGTTAACAAGCACAACTTTTGATTTTAATAATGCATTTGTAAATGTTGAAATTAACATTAACTAAGATTAATAAATGCTGCAGAAGTATTGTTCATTCTTAGTTCATGTTAACTGAAGTTGTTAACTATGTTAACTAATGAACCTTATTGTAAAGTGTTACCCAAATAAGTTATCTATTTTATTTGTCCATTAGTACTGTAGAAAAATTGAGGAACATTTGTGTTGGATAAAAAGCGACACATCAGCAACAACTAACTCAACATGTAAATGTAGTATTGAGCAAATAAACCACATAAGTAACTTTAATCTTGTCTGGATGTTACAGGGACAGATAAGAACACACATGTGCTTATCCAGTGTAGAGTGGCTAATGAAGCCCTCCTCACCGGAAAGCAGAATGCTGCCATTAAAGGTTTTGACTGAGTATACTACAGAAATTAATTTTAAAAAATCTATGTAAATCTTAAAGCAGCACTATGTAACTTTTCTGTGTTCAAAATTTGCAAAATGTATATAATGAGCGAGTACATAATGAATTCATCTTCCAAACCGCCTTTTTGTCTTATCCTGAATCACTACGGTACACTTATAATAAGTATTTATAACCCTAACCCTAACCCTAACTTCAGAAGTTTTCTTGGGCTTCCAGACCTTTCCTTTCCATTACAGTTTAAGAAAGCCAGGTTCCTTATATTGCTCGAGTGTATGGGAGGTCAAACTAATTACTTGTCACTTTAGCCTAAAGAAGCAGTATTTTTCCAGATTTTTTTTTTCTGATTTTTAATATGGCATACAAATTTAATTTATTCTCTGGTGTAATCTATTAACCCTAAAACAGGCAACGTGTACCACAAGATACATTTTTAGTGTCTTGTTTGGGGCATAAGAAATAAGAACAAGGATTTTTTTCATCAAATACTTTTATCATTTATCACAGCCTGTTCTGTCTTGAGTACGCTGGTCACATGATTTGCTTCAAATTTTCTGTGATCAATTAGTCAGCCTGACCTAAATCCAACATGGCCACCATTGGTGCAGGACATTCAGATTTTGTGGTATATTAAACTTACTTTTCTTTTGGGAAAAAAAAAAAATAATACTGCTAACATTAATTGCGAACATTGTCTTTAAGGTGCTGAAGAAGAAGTCATATGTTGTTCATGTTGTTATTTAGCACATTTTGAAATGTATTTCAGCAACATTATATGACCAAACCCCTCATTAGATCACAATCAGAGGTTATTACAAACACTCGATGGTGGTTTAAAGTGAGTTTTAAGTAGGGTGACCATACGTGCCATTTTCCCAGGACGCGTCCTGGCCAGGATTTCTATATTGCCTAAAATATCTAGGTTTTGGCTTTGTTTGCGTGTGCAGACCGATCGGTGTATGACATCAAAGTACCATACAGACGGTTATGCTTTCGAAACGCTCTCGAGGTACTTTGATGTCAAACACTGATCGGTCTGAGCCGTGCTGTTTTTAAGTCGAACACACCTAATATGTATGCGTAATTGCATCGCTTTGACCGTAGATCCCATCTTCTCACACGGCATGATTGGTCCATTATGTACAATGCTTGCATGTTATTGGTCAAACTACTTTTCGATCATTACCTTCAGCAAGCATGAAAACAGGAAAACAAAGCCAAAACAAATCCTGGCCAGGACGCGTCCTGGGAAAATGGCACGTATGGTCACCCTAGTTTTAAGTAAAAGCGTAGCATAAATCTTATGAATTGTCTTATATAGCATGATGCTACAGTGTGCATGAATGGTCACGCAACACACGTTTTCAGTCATGTAGTGTGGACGGAGATCTTTTCTGAAATGCAGTGGAAACGCCAGTATAGACGAGGATCGTTTTTATTTCAAAATAAAAACGCACTATAGTGTAAACGTAGCCTTACATCGCTTACACACTCCAGCCTCACGTGTGAGTTACTTCTCTGGGCTGAACCTGCGTAAACTTGGGTTTTTCCTGGATGCCTCGCCAGAGCCAATCACCAGCACTTTATTTAGGCACATTAAGCATGCTGCACGCTTACTGGCTCACTGACGTTGACCAGATTAACCCCCGAAATTTGGTACCGATACCGAACAACAATACATTTTTCGATACTCAATGGTATTGAAGCAATTCAGTCAGGGCCTAAAAAGTATCGAACTCGATACCCAGCCCTAGTCAGTAGTATAATTGTTGCAGGAATTGCAGCTGCAAAAAGACATGAGGTTGAATTATTTTCTACTCTGCAGAGTCACGTCAGAAGCATGCGTGTGCATCAGGGAACATCACAGAGCATCAAGGAACATCTGCGAGTAATGAAGGAGGAAACAGAGAAGCTTCAACCAAACATAGAGCTCCTCAAAGAAAGGATGGCGCTGAGAAAATGCTACCAGTGAAATATACAGCAGGCCAAAATGGTAAGTACAGCAGTGTGTTAACTGCCTCCTTATTTAATTGTATGAGTTATGACTATATTTTAATACATGTCTTACATTGCCTTCATCTTAACATAAGCTCCTTTGGGATCTGAGAGACCACACCAATGTTGATGTGGACCAACGAATTCTCATACAGCTCTCTGTAATGGCACCTCGAGTCCTTCAAGTTTTGCTGAGTCTGCTCTCCTTTGTGATTAACTGGCCATCCAATTAATCACAGAGGAGAGTGAGGACATCTCGATGGCACTGGGCCTCCTCCTGTGTGCATATTTTGTGATTGGAATCCAGTATCCTAAAGGACTGAAAAAGACTGTGACCTTTTTGGACTGTTGTTTTGAAACTTCCTGTCACTGTAAAAAGGGTGTACAAAAAGGGTGTACAGGGGTGTGAGTAGACTTTAGGAATCAATATTCTCTCTTTCTGGGCCTCTTCTAATGGGCAGGAAGATCAGAGTTAAGATTGGCGAAGTATCTAAAGATTTTGAAATGTATAATGGTATTCCTCAGAGGAGTGCAATTAGCCCTGGAGGTATAAAATCAGCATTATATGCAGTGAGGTGGGGGGAAGATATGTATGTATATGTAATATGTATTGGGAAAAATAAGAGAAGCTATTGAAAAACTGGAAAAAAAAGTCATACGAATGAGGGTTTATGCTCTCAATAAGCAAGTCTTGCTACATGATTTTTTTCAAATAACATTATATGGTCACCCGATTTGAGTATCTGATCATATCTGAATTGAAGTATTTTGGATTATGGTTACGTGATAAGTATAAATTGAAAGTGCATATCAACCATCTAGAAGCAAAATGCAAAAAAAAAAGTAATACATTTATTACAAGCGGCGGCCGGATGTGATTGGGGCAGACAAACAATCGTTAATTGACATTTACAGGGCAATTATGAGGGCAACAATAGATTATGGAAGCACAGAATATGGAGTAGCAGCAAAAGTGACACTACAAAAACAGACAAAACAGTATAGAGATTTATGATTATGTATAAGAGCCCTTAGGTCAACCCCCAATAACACAGTTTTAATAAAAGCAGGAGAAACACTGCCAGAATTAAGCAGAGAGAGATTATCACTGACATATTGTTAGGTTAAAGGGAAGTGGGGAACAAATAAATAATAATAAAAAAGGATTGTTGGGAATACTCCAAATTCCAGGATAACACGTTTGGTTGGTTATCGGAAGAAAGAGCAAGGTCATACAATATGACACACCTGAACAAGCTAATCAAGGTCTTACTTGGCATACTAGAAACTTCCAGGCAGGTTGGTGGAGCTAAACTCTGCAGGACAGTGTAGGACCACGTTTGGACACCCCTGCTATATATTATCTCAGCATATTCAGAGATGACTCTAAGAATGAAGGTGGGAAGTGGAGAAAGTATTACTTGCATTAAAATGTCTAAAAAAAAAAAAATAATAAAAAATTGTCAGAGCAATTAGGCAGTAGAAATAGTGGCAGTCATTGGATTACAATGGGAGAATGGGTTCAGACCAGATATGATTCAATAGCTACAAAAGAAAACATGGTAAACAAAAAGTGTCACAAGATTTAATAATGGAACTTTACTGAAGTTTATTTAGTCTTCACAGGTGGTATCGATTACGGAAGAGGTCTGACACAACAGGTTAGTTTATATACAAATCGTTTATTATGTCACAGTGAGTACTGGTGTCGGGTCTGGAGGAAGTGATGGTGAGGGAAAGGTCCGTGAGAGAGTGCAAAGGATATGGAGAGTGGAGTAATCCGAGTCTTTGGCTTGATTGAGGCTGGAAGGGATACGGGGGAAGCACACACCTCAGCGATCCGGGAACTAGGAGACACTAGGAGGAACACAGGAGGTAAGTAATGCAAGAAGTATTCAAAGGAATTCAGTAGCAAAGTCATTGAGTCCTCTACGTGTAAACGAGACCGGACAGTGAGGGTGTCTGAGGTGTGTGCTTTTATGCAGGCTGGTAATGAGGTGCTTGATTGGTGACAGGTGCAGGTGCTCAGAACTCAGGTGAGAGGGATCGTTGTGATTGGGTGGTGGCGGAGCCTGGCCGATCTGTTACAGTACCCCCCCCTTTCCTTCTTGTCAAACTATGACAGAGCTACTGACCACAAATGGATCTGTCAACTGTCAGAATGCTCCTCCTCGCTTTCTCGAAGACTACATTTAGTCCTGGCTCACATTGTGAATTTTTCAAGATGAGTCCCTCTGTGCTTTCTCCCAGAATTCCTGAGCCCGGTGGACCCAAGTTGGTGATCCCTGAGGTCCCATGTCCCGAGTCAAGTGGTCCCATATATGATGCTTCCAAGTCCCGTGCACAACCACTCCTCGG
>NW_015638953.1:67681-74401 GCF_001515625.1 Sinocyclocheilus rhinocerous | reverse complement strand
AATATTACAAGTAGAATTTATGATGATTAATTTAATATATTTTACAACACCACAAAATCTTTTTTTTCAGTGTACAGACGGTTATGCTTTCGAAACGCTCTCGAGTTACTTTGATGTCAAACACTGATCGGTCTGAGCCGTGCTGTTTTTAAGTCGAACACACCTAATATGTACGCGTAATTGCATCGCTTTGACCGTAGATCCCATCTTCTCACACGGCATGATTGGTCCATTATGTACAATGCTTGCATGTTATTGGTCAAACTACTTTTCGATCATTACCTTCAGCAAGCATGAAAACAGGAAAACAAAGCCAAAACAAATCCTGGCCAGGACGCGTCCTGGGAAAATGGCACGTATGGTCACCCTAGTTTTAAGTAAAAGCGTAGCATAAATCTTATGAATTGTCTTATATAGCATGATGCTACAGTGTGCATGAATGGTCACGCAACACACGTTTTCAGTCATGTAGTGTGGACGGAGATCTTTTCTGAAATGCAGTGGAAACGCCAGTATAGACGAGGATCGTTTTTATTTCAAAATAAAAACGCACTATAGTGTAAACGTAGCCTTACATCGCTTACACACTCCAGCCTCACGTGTGAGTTACTTCTCTGGGCTGAACCTGCGTAAACTTGGGTTTTTCCTGGATGCCTCGCCAGAGCCAATCACCAGCACTTTATTTAGGCACATTAAGCATGCTGCACGCTTACTGGCTCACTGACGTTGACCAGATTAACCCCCGAAATTTGGTACCGATACCGAACAACAATACATTTTTCGATACTCAATGGTATTGAAGCAATTCAGTCAGGGCCTAAAAAGTATCGAACTCGATACCCAGCCCTAGTCAGTAGTATAATTGTTGCAGGAATTGCAGCTGCAAAAAGACATGAGGTTGAATTATTTTCTACTCTGCAGAGTCACGTCAGAAGCATGCGTGTGCATCAGGGAACATCACAGAGCATCAAGGAACATCTGCGAGTAATGAAGGAGGAAACAGAGAAGCTTCAACCAAACATAGAGCTCCTCAAAGAAAGGATGGCGCTGAGAAAATGCTACCAGTGAAATATACAGCAGGCCAAAATGGTAAGTACAGCAGTGTGTTAACTGCCTCCTTATTTAATTGTATGAGTTATGACTATATTTTAATACATGTCTTACATTGCCTTCATCTTAACATAAGCTCCTTTGGGATCTGAGAGACCACACCAATGTTGATGTGGACCAACGAATTCTCATACAGCTCTCTGTAATGGCACCTCGAGTCCTTCAAGTTTTGCTGAGTCTGCTCTCCTTTGTGATTAACTGGCCATCCAATTAATCACAGAGGAGAGTGAGGACATCTCGATGGCACTGGGCCTCCTCCTGTGTGCATATTTTGTGATTGGAATCCAGTATCCTAAAGGACTGAAAAAGACTGTGACCTTTTTGGACTGTTGTTTTGAAACTTCCTGTCACTGTAAAAAGGGTGTACAAAAAGGGTGTACAGGGGTGTGAGTAGACTTTAGGAATCAATATTCTCTCTTTCTGGGCCTCTTCTAATGGGCAGGAAGATCAGAGTTAAGATTGGCGAAGTATCTAAAGATTTTGAAATGTATAATGGTATTCCTCAGAGGAGTGCAATTAGCCCTGGAGGTATAAAATCAGCATTATATGCAGTGAGGTGGGGGGAAGATATGTATGTATATGTAATATGTATTGGGAAAAATAAGAGAAGCTATTGAAAAACTGGAAAAAAAAGTCATACGAATGAGGGTTTATGCTCTCAATAAGCAAGTCTTGCTACATGATTTTTTTCAAATAACATTATATGGTCACCCGATTTGAGTATCTGATCATATCTGAATTGAAGTATTTTGGATTATGGTTACGTGATAAGTATAAATTGAAAGTGCATATCAACCATCTAGAAGCAAAATGCAAAAAAAAAAGTAATACATTTATTACAAGCGGCGGCCGGATGTGATTGGGGCAGACAAACAATCGTTAATTGACATTTACAGGGCAATTATGAGGGCAACAATAGATTATGGAAGCACAGAATATGGAGTAGCAGCAAAAGTGACACTACAAAAACAGACAAAACAGTATAGAGATTTATGATTATGTATAAGAGCCCTTAGGTCAACCCCCAATAACACAGTTTTAATAAAAGCAGGAGAAACACTGCCAGAATTAAGCAGAGAGAGATTATCACTGACATATTGTTAGGTTAAAGGGAAGTGGGGAACAAATAAATAATAATAAAAAAGGATTGTTGGGAATACTCCAAATTCCAGGATAACACGTTTGGTTGGTTATCGGAAGAAAGAGCAAGGTCATACAATATGACACACCTGAACAAGCTAATCAAGGTCTTACTTGGCATACTAGAAACTTCCAGGCAGGTTGGTGGAGCTAAACTCTGCAGGACAGTGTAGGACCACGTTTGGACACCCCTGCTATATATTATCTCAGCATATTCAGAGATGACTCGAAGAATGAAGGTGGGAAGTGGAGAAAGTATTACTTGCATTAAAATGTCTAAAAAAAAAATAATAATAAAAAATTGTCAGAGCAATTAGGCAGTAGAAATAGTGGCAGTCATTGGATTACAATGGGAGAATGGGTTCAGACCAGATATGATTCAATAGCTACAAAAGAAAACATGGTAAACAAAAAGTGTCACAAGATTTAATAATGGAACTTTACTGAAGTTTATTTAGTCTTCACAGGTGGTATCGATTACGGAAGAGGTCTGACACAACAGGTTAGTTTATATACAAATCGTTTATTATGTCACAGTGAGTACTGGTGTCGGGTCTGGAGGAAGTGATGGTGAGGGAAAGGTCCGTGAGAGAGTGCAAAGGATATGGAGAGTGGAGTAATCCGAGTCTTTGGCTTGATTGAGGCTGGAAGGGATACGGGGGAAGCACAAACCTCAGCGATCCGGGAACTAGGAGACACTAGGAGGAACACAGGAGGTAAGTAATGCAAGAAGTATTCAAAGGAATTCAGTAGCAAAGTCATTGAGTCCTCTACGTGTAAACGAGACCGGACAGTGAGGGTGTCTGAGGTGTGTGCTTTTATGCAGGCTGGTAATGAGGTGCTTGATTGGTGACAGGTGCAGGTGCTCAGAACTCAGGTGAGAGGGATCGTTGTGATTGGGTGGTGGCGGAGCCTGGCCGATCTGTTACAGTATCGACATACAATTCAATTGGGTACCATTTCATGAGTGTGCTGATAAATAGCCAAAATGGATTTACAAAAATAAATAACACTTCCAATTTTACTTTGAGAAGGTAAAACTCTGATTAAGAAGAAAGGAATAGAAATATGGCAGAAAATGTGGAGTAAGAAAGAAAAATCAGACAATATTACAAAATACAGTAATATATATATATATATATCAGTGGTGGGCCGTCAGGGCCAGCAAAGCCTTCTCTGTTGGCCTAAACAGAATCAGAGTCACTGATTTAGTTTAATATATTTTTCCATGAATGTGTATTAAACCGCAGGTAAAGTTACAGTGGAGGCTTGCCTCCCTTCGGTCCATAGACTTTCTACAGAGACCCTAAAGCTTGCCGTGACTTTTCTGGAGGCTCATTGAGATGAATGGGGGAAAGTCACGTGAGAGGAGGCAATGCCTCCGTCGCGCTATAATTGAATATGATCGGTTATGATTGGATGTGATTAGTTTGTGTGATAAATCCCGCCTCTTGTTTTCATGCGCGCTCTCGGCCTAAACGAAAAAAAATAATGGCGTTATTGACTAATTATAAAGTAAGTAAACAACTCTCCTGCTTAGATATCACTGCTTTGTGTCACATCAAAATGAAACATGAAATGACTTGAAAACGTGATGACTGCATCAGTTTTTCACTGCTGTGTGTGTGCACTTTGGATGGGTTAAATGCAGAGCACTAATTCCAAGTGTGGGTCACCATACTTGGCCACATGTCACGCCACGTCACGTCATTAAAAAGAACAGCTGAACATCAGTTCACAAATAAAAAAACGGAGTGTCTATTTACAAGTGCAAATAGACCGCCTTGTTGGCAGACGCTATTTACACTAACTCTGCCCATCAACGGCTTTTGTAATCAACATGTGTGATTACAAAAGATTATCATCTAAAAACCGCTCCAGTGGCACAGATGGTAAAGTACGTGTTGAAGTCGTTTTTGACGCGATCGAGCGGGGTTCGAATTGCGTTTTGCCGAACTTTTTTTCTACTTTCTCAAATCAGATATCAGGTCGTTGTTATTGTTATTATTGCATACTGTTTTATAATGTACTACAATACTGAGGTGCAGATATATGTATATATATATATATATATATACAGTATATATAACGGCCTCCTCATTTTAAAACACCACCGCACGCCACTGATATATATATATATAATATATTTAGAAGGAAGACTCAGACAAGAATATAAAAGGAAGACTCAGACAAAATCATACAGGATTAAACACTATATGTTTGTCCTGGGGAAAAGAAACAGTGATAAGTGTATGCATTGTGGCATTCAAGAAAATGTCGAGCATTTAATAATGCACTGTATTAGGTCCAAGCAGAATTCAAGTAGAAGAACGGGACTTTTATTTTGGTCCGGTGATGTGACGTCATAAGGCAGCGCCGCGCTCCTGCGTCTGTTGTGATTCTGCTGCAGAAAGGTTTGTTTTATAGCGTTTAAGGTGTTTAAACCAATGCAAACGGTTCGTTCAGCTTTATAGTGTTTGCAAGCTATGTGAAATAAATGAATAATGGATGCAACATTGTAATGCTTTATCTAACGATGAGGAACGTTATTTTTTTTTGAGTAACTTAAGTGCATCCACAAATGAGTAAAAGAAAAAATGCGTCTAATTTCACTCACTACTAGCCTATATCGCGAATCAGTGTATAGTAAACACGAATTTGATGCAAAAACGGAAGTCTATTATTCTTATTTATTTGACCATGCTATTAACTTTCACTCTGACCGATTCCCTTGTGCGCTTACTACTGAACTATAGGGAGCTAATCGAGATGCACCCGGAGATTTAGTTTATATTTACTTTTCTTTCTGTTTATTATTCTCATCTTAAACAGGACAAAGTATCCAAACACAGAAAAACCGCTGGTGAAGCAACTGAGATCCACGTGACACACTATTATAAAGATGGAGTTTATTAAAGAGGAGAGTGAAGACGTGAAGATTGAAGAAGCATTCAGAGTCAAACAAGAAGATACTGAGACACAAACGGGTTAGTTTCATTCTTAAAATTGAACTTAACGTTAGTCATTTGATCCTTATTAAAATGTCGACCTTTACAGAAGAGTAGTACAGAACCCCGAATCACAATGTAAATTAAAAATGTCTTATGAGTTAGGGCTGGACGATATGGCCCAAAATTATCACGATGTATTTATTAATTTCGGTTGATACAATGTAATTCCGATATCGATATGAACACTATTAAAAAAGCCTCGTAAAAACAGCCAAGAACGCCCACAACAGATGTGTGCATCTACAAACTTGTGAAAAATTAATTTGCCAAGTCAAGTCACCTCATATAAAACCATATAATATTTTATTAAAAAAAAGGCACAAATAAATTAATGCTTACCTTTTATTTGTGATCACAGGAATAAATTACATTTTAAAATATATTCAAATAGAAAGGAGTTATTTTAAATAGTAAAAATCTTTCAAAATGTTACTGTTTTTGCTGTACTTTGGATCAAATAAATGCAGGCTTGGTGAGCAGAAGAGAATTCTTAAAAAAAAAAAACATTAAACATTACTGTTCAAAAACTTTTGGCTGTTATTCAACGAAGTCAAACGCCACAAATAAATCAATGTATGGGAAACACTGGTAATGTATATCGAAATATCGGAAATGTGTTTAAAGATCATATCACCGTTATTGAAAAAAAAAAAATTTTGCGATACATATTGATATTGAATTATTGTCCAGCCCTACTTGGAGTCTTATAATAAAGTGTCTTAGATCTTTCCTGAACCTAAGTCCTAAGTTTTTTTTTCTCTGATTGGTTGTGTTTTCCTAATTTAAGTGGTCTATTTGACATGGAGCGGGTCATGTGGACAGACATGATGAGATCACATGAGCAGACAAATACGAATGCTGCTTCAAGTGCACCTGAGAAGCTCTTGCTTCCAAGTTGGGCATTCATTATTATGACGTGATGCATTAAAAAACGGAAAAATAGTACAGAAGTAGCGTAAACAAAACTATTATTTTGGGTAATATTAAACCCCATATCTAGTTGTGAATTCAAAATTTGTATCCAATAATTATGCAACAGTATTTAACAAAACATGAGATGGGTATATATTATCCTGCTTAATACATGGATACTTGCCACAAGTAAATAAGTGGGCACAAAACCATACCTGGATGAGGGTTTCAGAGAGCCGTGTAATAAGAGTATTTAGGTGTCTCTATGGAAGTGTTTAATTATTTAATATATTAAAAAATAATCTTGTCTTTGTTTTAATTGAGCAGCAATATATTCAGTTTTAAATATATTTTTTAATATCATTAGGAATTATAAAATTGGATGTAATAATTAATCTATAACCATTTTGGAGTTCACAGAATTCTTTGCAAACTCATTATATTGAACGCCATAAAACTGTTTATTCTATGCTTTAAAAAAAATAAATAAATTATATATATATATATATATATGTGTGTGTATGTGACCCTGGAGCACAAAACCATT